>NC_086155.1:8124175-8425564 GCF_035149785.1 Candoia aspera | reverse complement strand
TGATAGACACTCTCAATCATGGAGAGGGAGGACTTAGTTGCATTTGGCATGCACTGTGCTTCAGTGGTAACACTGTTTTGCAGGTAGAAAGTTGTAGTTCTCAGCATCTCCTGGTTCTACTAGGAAAACATCTTACCTGCAGTTTTGGAGAGCAGCTGCTGATCAGTTTGGACAATACACAGCTCAATGGACCAGTGGCTTGATTAATGATAAGGCAACTTGATATATTCCTACAGCATCAGCACATGAACTTGCACAATGGTGTCCATGCCCTCTCCACCCATACATTTTTTTTAAAAAAATCCCACTCTAAAATCTTGTGTGATTTCAGCATTCATACCCCCAAAATCGCAAGGATTTAGTGTTCCCACATGAGAGCTCACAAGAGCTTGGTGCAAAACTCTGAAATCTCATGAAACCTGATAAACTTGCAAAATTTCAATCGTTTTGTTCAAAAGTTGATTGTAAAAGAATATTTAATTTGGGAGACTTGCAAAGACCACCAGAGGCATCTTGGTCACTCCAATGCCTTCAGGTTTTAATGCTGCCCCCTGTCTTATTTGAAGCATACTCCTTCATATCTACTTTACAGGATTGTTATGAGAATGGGATGGCTCGCAACTTAAGTTCCTTGTAGAAGATGAAGATGTAAATGTGAGCCAATGAATGAATGAATTGGCCTCCTATTTTTAAACTCAGCATTTTGGCCCTCTTTGTCCAAGGAACCATTTTGGATTGTTCTCTAGATAATGGCTAGTAATCCTTATACAGAGTGAGGTCCACATCGTCCTCATTATTCCCTGAAGCTACCCTTCGTCTGTTTCATTACAGCCATTATAGGGAAAATAAATAGCTGTTTGTTATATGGCCATGTTTTGCCAAAATCAACCCCCCAGCATTTGAGAGTGTTTTGCTTTTCCTTAATTAAAAATACATCAGGCCTCTGAGAAAGCATTGTGTGCAGGATGGGAGGGGGGTTGCAGTGGCATCCCATTTTACAGCTGGCAAGCAAATTTCTAATAAAATGGTTTTTGAAAGGAATATTGCCTTCATTCAAACCTCCAATAAAAACTATCCATCCATTAATTCCAATTAATGACACAACAGTGTTTCTGCTAATGCTGGTAGTAATTCTTGGCTAATGGATGATTTTCAACAAAATCAGAATCAATGTAACTTTGGACAGAGCCTTCCAGAATTAATTTACTGCTTTCATGCAGGTTGATCCAAGCACAGGAGCCTTTCCAAGCATGAAAAGCACCATGGCTTAAAATTGTCATCGGTAGACAAACTGCACTGAAGCCTTCTTGCAACTTTTCCCAGTAACCTGCTGGCAATTCCATCCCGGGACTCATTCTTACATTAATTCTTTGGGACATGAATTCATAAGGGGAACTTATCTTATTTATAGAATCCCCAAGTTAGGAAGCTCTGTGATCGAATGAAGCCTTGTATCTTGGTCTTCCCAGTCCCACCCCACCCCACCCCATTAACCATTAAACCATATGTGCTCAACTTAGAAAAATACTCAAGTGATTCCTTATGCCTTGTAAAACAATCTGGTATGAAGAAATTTTGCTTGACAGCTTCCAGTCCTGAAAATGAATTCCCAGACTTGTGAGTCAAGCATAAGAAGAGAAGCTCTTTTCAAACAGGTTGAAGGCCCATCAGCAATATCTTTCTGTATTACACTGACTAATCAGAGGATTTCAAGTAAAGCATCACTGGGATAGCCTCCCACTCTTACTGTCTAGTGCTGAGTTTAAGGTTTGTGATTCAAGAGGTAGTCCAGAGCCATTAAGTTTTTAGCCACTGATAGCCCTGTCACCCATACACTTGCCTATTTCCATCTGTGTACAGGTGGAAAATATTACCTTATTCTTGCAAGTGGGTGGGCAGACTTAGAAATCAATTAAATACATATATAAATATATTATTACACGCACACTCCAGCTGAGGTGGCAGCACTAGCCAGGTGAAGGTAAAGGTTTCCCTTGACATTAAGTCCAGTCGTGTCTGACTCTAGGGGGCAGTGCTCATCTCCGTTTCAAAGCCGAAGAGCCAGCATTTGTCCGTAGACACTTCCCTGGTCATGTGGCCGGCATGACTAAACGGAAAGCTGTTACCTGCCCGCTGAAGCGGTACCTATTGATCTACTCACATTTGCATGTTCTCGAACTGCTAGGTTGGCAGGAGCTGGGACTAGCAACAGGAGCTCACCCCGTCACGCGGATTTGAACTGCCGACCTTCCGATTGGCAAGCTCCGCAGCTCAGCGGTTTAACCCGCAGCGCCACCACGTCCCTAGCAGCACTAGCCAACTTAGGTTGAATTTGAAAAAATTAAGTAAGATCATGTCTAGACTTAGAAGGAAGACTACTAGAAAATTCAAGGATTCTAGGCTAGACTTTCTTTTTTTGCCTTCAAGTCAGTCCTGATTCCTGGCTTCTGCCTGAACAGGTCCCTACAGTTTTATAAGCAACATTTTCAGAAGTGGTTTGCCCTAGCCTTCTTCCAAATTACACCTTAGTGGTTTGTAGTCAACATAAGTCAAGTTTGACTCAAGATAGACACCCACATATGCATGCACATACACACACACACACACACACACAACTCACACCATGAAAACAAAAGTCTTTGCAGACAAAGTATGCGGAAATACATTACCCAAAGAAAGCATTTGGGGCCGCATAAAATTGCATGTCAGTATCTTTAGAGAGGGGAAAGAGGTTCTAAATCAGCTTGAGAAATTTTTGTAGAATAAGAGAGCTGAAGAACTAGTATAGGGTAAGCAGTTCATCTAACACCTGTTCCCTAATTTCTTTCTTTTTTTAAAATACAATTAAAATTATAATAATATAATGATTATATTATAATATAATTTTTATTGAAAATTTTTCATACAAATATTAGAAAAGAAACAAAGAAATAAAGAGGAATTTCTTCTTTATTTTAATAAGAAAGGAAATAGAAATAAAAATAGAAAAAAAGAAAAAAAGAAAAGATTATAAAAAAGCAGCTTCCAATCTTTTTGACAGTGGTTATAAATGCATCTACTGTATATTTTACCCTCTGCCTCTAAGGTTACATCATAATTTCCTTCTTCCATAAGCCACTCTTTCTAATCGTAAAGCCCATAAATCACAAGTTCATTTTTTTTCTTTTTTCAGCAAAAAGTCCAAAAGGGGTTTCCAGCCATTAATAAATGTAGTCATTGATCTTTCTCTAAGAAATAAGTTAATTTTGTCATCTCTGCTAGTCCCATCATCTTCACCAACCTTCCTCTGCTGTGGGTATTTCAGAGGTTTTTTATTTTTGTGCATATTGTAGTCTCGCAGCAGCGGTCATATATATCCTGTTCCCTTGTTCCCATGGTTGAATCCGCAAATGTTATTCTGATTTCAGAACCAGTTCTCATACAGATCAGCCTTTTCCAATCTAGCATCCTTCAGATACCCTGGATGTGCTGCCTGGGAAGTTTGAGGCTGGGGTAGGTAAGCTGGATCATGACCTTTCCCGTCTGGATTCCCTGGCCCTCGTTCATTACGCTTGATTTCTTCAGCCCTGCAATCTACTCAGGCAGAAAAGTCTCTGCATTGACATTCGAAACCACGTGGATCAGTGAAGACCTGGTGTGAGTCAGCTCTTTTCTTTCAAGCAAGTGGGCAGTGTGAGGAAACCACAGTTGAGCCACAATCAGTAGTGCAAGCCAGGGGTGTGCCTCGTCCTCCCAGCCGTCAGCCAGGGATGGTAAGTCAACACAAATCGTTTTCCAGATCACACAGCCTCCTAACCTGTCATTTTCTAAATGGCTTTATTATAGGTTTTCTTTAGCCTTTCAGACACTCTCTTTCCTGCTGCTCCCCCGTAAATCGGTGAAACGGATTGCCTGCTGACGGTAAGACTGCGCAAAGGAGACAAGGGCTGGCAAGGAAAGTGGAATGATACGGACTTTTATCTTAATAAGCCCTTGTCTCAAAGGGCTACATTTTCCTCTCAGTTACACAAAACGGACCTCCAGTATGGTGTTGCTTTAGATTGCTACCTGGAGGGATTGCCAACATTTTCCACTGGGCATCAGAGGGGAGAGCAACTTTTGAAGCTGCAAGAGTGATGACATGCCAAGGATCTTGACTGTCCACCTCTTCAGGACACATCACACATTGGTTGCCAGCTTGTAAAGTCCATGCCGGATGAAGCAGAGATCACCCTTCACCAAAAGAAAATCCCGCCTTGCCAACTTAGTTATAAGCAATCCATAGCAAACTCTTCAAATACACCCAGGCCCATAGATTCTCTGAAACAGCCTTCCGAGATCAACTCGTCAAATGAGGCGTTGTTGTCTCCAACTGTATGTTTTCATTGCGTTTATAAAATCCATTGCTGAGTGATCTGGCAGTTGAATTTCCTACTGTGCTGCAAGTCAGAATTCCCTTGGCAATTTCCAGTTCTGACATTTCCAGTTCTTTCTCCCTCAATACCATTTTTATAGGCTGAAAGAAGTTATTTTTGCCTGGGGATGTGACTAAGCAAATAAATAAATCCACCAAAAGCCTGGAATTACTAGGTGAATGGATGCAGAGGAGGGGCAAGTCTTCTATGTTCCCTTATTTATAATCTTACATTCCTTGTTGCTGCCCAGAGTTGTGATTCTTAAGATGGGCAGCCATGTAAGTCGAATGAATGAATGAATGAATGAATGAATGAACAAAGACAAGCAAAACTTAGGACAGTTCTGTAAAACACAGAACCAACATTTTCACCCTTTGATACCAGATGCATTTAGCACTTATAACATGAGACCGAAAAGGAAAATCTGGTTTTGAAGAGCAGCAAGCATATTTTAAAATACTTTTTTTTTTAAAAAATACAAAGCTATTTCCATAATGGAGAGCACCATGTTGGACCTTCTCACTAGGTAGGACCAAAAATAAGGAGATTGTCAGAAGAAAAGAGGTGCTGAGTTTCTTCCCCCACCATGGACGTGGTTGAATGTACCAAGATGCAAATCTAGATATTAAAAGCAATGCACTCATGATCACTTGGATGGCCCATCCATCAACTTTCCTCCCTACTACATCCCACTATTTTTTAAAAAAATTGTAAATGCTTTCCTTTTCACGTCTGAAGACATTATGAAATCTGATGCATTCTTATCAGGGGAAGAAGCAAAAAAAAAAAAGCATCCAACCAGAATTGAGAAGGAATAGAACGCCCATGTTTAACTGATGGGTACATAAGGAGGTGAGATATAACCACAGAAGTTCTGATTTTAAGCTGCATTATAATCAGCAACCTGCCAATAAAATCTACTTAAACAGATGCATCTCTATAACTTCTGTGAAAAACTTGGGCTTGGCCTGGAGTCATTTTCTTGCAGAAGAGTTTGAAAGGTATAAGCAACCACCTCTCAATGGATAGCCTTTCTGTTCCTCATGAACTGCCAAAAGAATATATTATTAGGACTGTCAAGGCTGTAGATTCTCAAATGGCTTCAGGCACCCCACAACAACTGAATTGCTGCAAAATGAAGTTCCAGAATCCTGGAAAGTTCAAATCCACAGCTTTCAGATTTAGGGTGGGGGAGCAGCAAGTCAATGTTTGGCCAAAAGTTGTGCATTGAACAAGCTCTAGGAATTATGCCACCAAAGCATGAATTAGGGTCATTTGGTATTAATACTAATTTTGATTATGAGTTGCTTAAAATAAACAATGTATGTCAGGCATTAAATTACTGCAGTCTTAATAAACGTGCAGTGCCTGGTTTTTATTTTTGTTTTTTGACCCTGGCATGCATACTCTGCAACATTTATAGCAGCAACATTTCCATTTTTCATCCCAGAGTGTGTATTATTAAAATTAATCGTATGAAATCAATTATTTGACAAGTACACTTCAGAATCACTGGAACTGTACTGATGCTAAAAAAAAATCAATCAGTCGAAAAAAAGGGATCTTAGACAATTTTCTTCCCAGGTTGATATTTAATTTTAATTAAGCCAAAGGTAGAATCTAACAAAAATGCCTTATAAATGAGGCTCCCTGACTTTGAAGTCAGTGGAATTTAGTATATTGTGGCTAGCTCCAAATCCAAATAAGATGGGATGACTGAGACATGAGACCATCAATGTTCAGACACATAAAAGGGCACCATGGGGAAGATGGTCAGGAATTATTTTCCATTGCCACAGGACCAGAAATAATGGATGTAAGTCGCAGCTACCTAAAGTTCTTTTAATATTCCAGGAAAAGCTCCCTGATGCTGAGATCTGTACATCACTGGAAGTCTACCTATGAAGGGTGTGTTCTCCATTTCTAGAGGTTTTGAAGAACAGGCTGGAGAACCACCTCTCAGGGATGGTTTGATTGGTTTTCCTGTTCATTGCAGAGGGTTGGACTAAAGGTAGTCCTTGCTTAGCAACCACAATTGACACTGGAATTTTGGTTGCTAAGCGAAGCGATCATAAATCGAATCCAACCTGATTTTATGACTTTTTTACGGTGGTCATCAAGCAAACCATGTGTTTGTTAAACAAACCATGTGGTTCCCCATTGATTTTGCTTGCCAGGAAGGTCAAAAATGGCAATCACATGACCATGGGACACTACAATGGTCCTAAATGCGAACTGGTTGCCAAGCACCCAAATTGTGTTCACATGACCATGGGGGCACTATGATGGTTGTAAGTGTGAGCACCAGTTGTAAGACAGTTTCTTCAGCACCATCATAAGTCTGAACTGTCACTGGACAAATAGTCATTAAGTGAGAACTACCTGTAGATGATCTTGTGGTTCCTTCCAATCCCATAATTCTATGATAGTTACACTTTCTTCAATAGTACAATAACATTTCTCCCTCTTGTAACTTGATTGTATTAGATCTAGTCCAACCAGGATACAGCAGAGCACAGGTCTTAGTTGTGTTGGGTAACTCTCTGCCAATGGTAGGAAGCAGAGGCTGGCAAAACAGATAACAACATAAGGCCCCAAGTGCTGCAATTTGAATGGGGAGATCTTGCCCTTTTTACACTGGCAATCTCTATGCAATTTTTAGAGTCAATTGTATCCTTATGGCAGCTTTGATATTAGCCCAGTTTTAATACTCTGTCAGGCCCTTTTCTGACCTTAGCTCCTTAAAAAGCTGAAAATTCAAGCTAATACTTGGATGGCAAAGCAGCAGGAAATCCCAGGATTAAATTGGTGAGTCAAAAAAAAAATCCTGGAAAAAGGCAGAGGGAAACTACTTCCATTGATTGATTGATTGATTGATTGATTGATTATGTGCCATCAAGCTGTTTTTGACTCCTAGTGACCACGTAGATAGATTTTTTTCCATGACGATCTATCCCTAACTTGGCCCTTCAGGCCTTCCAACAGTGCCCCCATTGTCACTGGAACTGGGTCCATCCACCTTGATGCTGGTCGTCCTCTTCTTCTCTTTCTTTCTACCTTTCCCAGTATTAAAGCCTTCTCCAGAAAGCTGGGTCTTCACATAATGTGTCCAAAGCAGGATGACCACTTCCATACCCTTATTAAAACAAAAAGCAAAACTTCATGAGCATACTGATATAACCACAAGGATTCAACCTTGATATGAGTGGACTATGCCTTTTAGTCTTCCTCAAGTCCTGCTATGCTGCCTCATTGTGGGAACTGTTCCGGGGTGGGGGGGGAACAAAAATACCAGGAGTTTGCCCAAGAGTATATCCCTCCAGAAGGGTCAGCTAAGGCATGAAGTTTGTCCCAGCTACTCAACTAAAGCAAGCAGGCACCTATACTGTGCAGCAGAGAAATAGAAAGATGCTTGGGGCAGATGATCACTTTAGTGACAACAGCAAATCCATTATATCATAATGTGTGGGAGAATGCAATGGTCAACCTTTCCTGTGTTTTACCGTGGACACCACATGGATAGACCATATAAAGTGGTTGACAATATAGTGCCAGATGATGGGCCTTTCACAATAGATGGCAGTCCACATGGTACTGAGGAACAGCTGAGGATCTTCAGAGCACTAATGGTGTTTATGATGTGGGTAGATCAAAGCCTTTGGAATATCTACAGTACTTACTGATGTTGCCCTGTAGGAAAAGAAAATGTGAAGCTGCAAAGACAGAATTACAATGGGAACTTGAAGCATAGAAGCATGAACACGGGAAAGCTCAACACAATGAAAGATGAAATGAGTCGACTACACATTGACATCTTAGACATCAGCAAATTGAGATGGACTGGAATTGGACACTTACAGTCAGAAGATCACAGTGTTTATTACTCAGGACATGAAAAACAAAGAAGAAATGGTTTTGCTTTTACAGTTAGAAAGGGTATAGCTAGAACAGACTTGGCTACAATGCAATCAATGACTGAATAATATCAATTAGAGTTTGCAGACAACCCTTTAATATGATGATCTTCCAACTTTATGCCCCAGTCACCAATGTGGAACAAGCTGATGTTGAGTTTTATGGTTGAGTTCAATCTGAAATTGACAGGACATGCAAGCAAATTGTGCTGCTTGTGGTTGCAGACTGGAATGTCAAAATTGGGAAACAGTAACATGGAAAAAAGTAGCTGGGCTGTATGACCTAGGAAATAGAAACAAAGCAGGAAAACAGCTTCTCAGTTTCTGCCAATCCAGTGATATCTTCATTGTTAACACAGTCTTCAAACAACCAAAATGATACATATATACAGGGACAACTCTAGGTGGGGCACACAGAAATCAAATGGACTATATTATTGGTACGAGAAGGTGAAAGAGCTCAGTTATTGTAATGGTATGTGGGAATGACCTTGGGAGACAGGAAGAAGAGCCTCAGACTAGACCAGGGTTTCTCAGCCAGGGTTCCATGGAACCCTTGGGTTCCGCAAGAGGTCACTAGGGGTCCCTGAGAGATCACGATTTATTTAAAAACTATTTCAAATTTGGGCAACTTCACATTAAAGAGGTAAGTTCCATTCTTTATTTTTAGTTTAAGAACACTGTTAATGCATTTATACAGGCCTACCCATGAAACAAATAGAATAATTTTGTAACTTGTGGCCTATATTGGAGCCTGATTATGCAGGGGTTCCCTGAGGCCTGAAAAATATTTCAAGGGTTCCTCCAGGGTCAAAAGGCTGAGAAAGGCTGGACTAGACAATGGTCAGACAAGCAGCAGCTGAGTTCACAGAAGCTATGGGGCTGTGGCAAACATCTCAGAAGGGACCCTCCCTAGTTTCTTGGACTGTAAAGGTGAGGGGGGAGAGATGTACTTTCAGACTTGCAAGAGTCTGTTAATGGAACCTTACAATAAAGTTAGAGCCAGTACTAACTAGCATCCAATATAGATTAGGCCCTATATGGAAAATGAGATGCCAGATATTCAAACTCGCTTTAGAAAAGGCCAATGGACATTAGATGGCAAGACACCATCAATAAGGACATGCAAATTGAGGGTCTGTGCCCTGAGGATGCAGACAATCGGGCAAAGTGGCATTTCAGGATCCAAAAATCAGATCACGTGATAGTGGAAAAATGCTAGGAAGAAGAAGAATGAATCAGAGCCATTACTGCTAATGCATGTTGGATAATTGAGAAAGCTGAAGAATATCAAGAAGTAGTCAGTACGTGCTTCATTGATTATAAAAAGGTCTTTGATTGCGTTGATCATCTCAAGCTGTAAAATATACTTAGAAAAATGAGAATCCCAGAACATTTCGTTGTCCTCATGTGAAACTTATGCACAAGTCAGGAAGCCACATTCTAGACAGAACATGGCAAAACAGAACAGCTCCAGACTGGCAAAGGAGTGAGACAAAGCTGTATATTCTCCCTTATTTATTCAACTTATATGCTGAATATATAATGAAGGAAGCTTGATTGGAAGTAAATGAGTGTGATTTTAAAATTGGAGGAAGAAACATCCATAACCTGCGCTATGCTGATGACACTACTCTGAGGGCTGAAAATGCACAGGATCTGCAAGCCCTAGTAATGAATGTCGAGGAGCACAGTGAAAAAATGGGACCAAAATATGAAGAAGATGCAGATAATGACAACAGACACAGCAACCAGCCTTTGAACTGAAAATGATGATATGGAAGTGGTGGAGAGCTTCTGTCTGTCAGGATAGACTGTCAACAGTAAAGGAACCAGCAAGCAAAAAGTCTGCTGCAGAGTACTGCTTGTCAGAATAGTCATGAAGGTCTTGGAAAAGATACTCAGATGCTACACTTAGTCTATACCTACAAGTTCAGAATCCTGCAGGCCATAATTAAAACTAAAAGGCCAGATTTTGGTTGGGTCAGCTAACCAAGGAAAAGGTCTGTCTAGGTGGATGTTAAGTTGATGTTAAGCCAACACAGACTTAATGGCCCATAATCACGAAATACATTTTAATATTACTTCTGCTGTAGCACACAAGTTCAAGATAGATGTCAAATCCTGGACATATTCTCTCCCATTCTCTCAGTATATCTGTAGAAAATCACACAGATGACCTTGGAGAAGGAATGCAACAATTAGCAAAAAAGAAGTAAGCCCAGGAAAGAAAGAAGGGGTTAGAAATAAAATTAGAGTGATTCACTTCGGCTTGACTCTCTTTGGTATAAACGGGAGGGAAGGGAAAAGGCTGTCTGGCTTTCAAGATTCTGTTACAATAGCCTAGTACCAATCAAAGTGAATATTTGTAGCTCAGGGTTGAACTGTGGAGTCCTTGGTGCTCTCTGAGCCTTGTTGTTCTCTTGCAGACATTTCATTGGCAGACTAGGCAATGAACATGGCACTGAAGATGTTGCCTAGTCTGGCATTGAAACATCTGCAGAAAACAACAAGGCTCAGAGAGCACCAAGGACTCCACAATAGCCTAGATCAATAAAGTAGAATTCCAGTAACTCTTGTGGAATCTGTTTCCTGACCTGGCTTAGCTCAAAGGGCTGACAACATCTGTGGTCATAGGGACATCAGAAGTGCCCTGATGGCTCAAATATTTTGATATTCTGGTATGTAGAAATTAGGAAGGTGCCATTACATTCTTTACCCTGGGTGAAGATGACATGGCTATGCTGACTGGCTAGGGTTGCGCAACACATTTTACTTGTTATTGAATTAACCTGTTCTCTAACTTCTCCTGATGCACAGAATAACTAAATAGTCTGAGGGCAAACAACCCCATAAACCACAAGAAACCAAAAACCAAGCTTGACCTCTTATGTGAATACAACCACTGATCTTGTTGACTGAACCCAGCTACTAACTTCTCAAATTCATAAAGATCCATTGTTGTGCAATAGTTAAATATTGGGTTAGGGACAGGAAAACCCAGGTTCAACTCTACCTTTAATCATGGAAACTCACTGATGGATGGTGGGTCAGTGGCTTTCTTTCAGTCCCAATTAACCCACAGGATTGTTATTGTGAGGGAAAGTTGGAGGGAAAACTAGATACTATACTGTACTGGCCTTGAACTCTTGTAATGGTATGTGGGAATGACCTTGGGAAACAGGAGGAAGAGCCGCAGACTGGACAACTGGTATGTAGAAGATTTCTCAACCCACAGAAGGTGAGAAGGTGTGGGAAGCATTTCAGAAGGGACCCTCCCCAGTTTTCTGGAGAGTAAAGGAAAAGGAGAGGAGAAATACTTTCAGACTTGCAAGATTCTATTAATGTAACCTTACAATAGAGTTAGTACTCATGGTTGTGATTCTTGTCTGGACTACTTTGAAGGGTTAACATCAATCTTAACAAGACTCAAAGTATTTCTTCCCCTCTTCTCTTTACTCTCCAGAAACCTAGGGAAGGTCCCTTCTGAAACGCTTCCCATGTCATTCTCCTTCTGTGGGCTGAGAAATCTTTTACATGCCAGTTGTCCAGTCTGCACCTCTTCCTCCTGTCTCCCAAGGTCCTTCCCACATACCATTATGCAGAAGAAGGATGAGATATAAATATAATACATGCATGTTGCATTTTTAAGCCCAGTTTCATCCCATCCTTTGGGTTGGGCCAGTTCAGTTTCCCAGTTCTTTCCCCCACCAAAAAAAATTCAGTTTGGGGGCATTCAATTTTGGGGGCATCCAAAAACTTTTCAGTTTGGGGGCTTCTGAATCAGTTATTTATGGTGCTCAGACTTTGAATGGTATTCTCCATCTAAGCTAGAGACATACCACTTCAGCTTCTAAAAACCTAACAAGTGAGTAAAACAAGCCTAGGAACAGCTTAATCACTACCTGAGTTATGGCTCTGGTTTTATTCTCCATTCTTTATGGCTCTCACTGACCTAGCTGGGTTTTTCAGGACACCAACACTTTCTAACTCTTTTTCTATGTTAAGAATATCCCATTTCTCCAACACCACACTCTCCTATATCTGTTATGTTTCTTAGACAGATTCATAAAATGAATCTGAGGATTTATAGCACTCGATGTTTTGGATTAAGACAGGGGAAGAAACTTGCCTTCATAATAAACCTACATTGAATGGATCAACTGTCAAATATATTGTGAGCACAAAGCCTCAATGATCATAAGAAATGCAATTGGAATAATAAGGGTGTTCCAGAAACTCCCAAAAACTAATGTCATGATTAAATGTTATACTGCCAAGGGAAAATACTTCTCCTTTATTCACTGAAAGTTATTCAGAAAATATATTTGGGAGTCTCTTTTGACTTGTTAATTATTTGGGGTCTGATATTATTTCTTTGCTAAAATGCAAAAAGAGACCTGGCAGAGATGTTCTGGTCCAAGGTCAGCAGGCAAGATGATTGCATCACTGTTGAATTTTAGGCTCAATAAATTTTCCCTCCATATGAACCCTGACAGTCTATTATAAACAATGCTAAAAACTGCACCCATATTCTTTTTTTCCACCAGTACTGGCCATGAGTCAATTATAGTCAATTATTTTCTCAACCAGTTTTCATTCTCTGCAAGAAGCAAAACATTCTGAATGTTATATAAAAAGAATAGTTTATAGGTGCAATGAATATGCACACACACACACTTATATTAATTTTGTTTTAAAGAAAAGTGGAGAAATAGAACAGAACCTAGGTTCAGAAAGGCATGCAGGACTTTATAAAAATTGCTTTATTTTATTTAAATAATGATACATCCCATCTTCCTGATCACTGAAATGTGTTTGAGCAATCTTGAGGAAAACTACCATTGGCCAATGCATGTGTCAGATCCCCCCGATCAAAGGTTTTACAAAAACTCTTATCGGAGCATCTACCATCATTTCCTTCTTCATGGAATGGACTCCGTGTCGCCAGATGGAAGGGGATGTGAGGTTGGAGCGTGAAGTGGTTTATTATGGCTATGGAGGACATCAAGGACACGGGGTTGAGATATGCCAGGAATACCATCTGGATGAGAGGGGGGGTGAAATGGTCTCATGGGAAAGGGGACTAACTAAGGGAATGTAGTTTTAAGTTAGGTTTGAGCGGGAACTCTTTATTCACAGCTTGCCTTCTGTATGGTTCATTATGCTTCATTAAAACAGTTAAAGGAATCCCAGCCTCCTGACCGTGATTGTGTGAATGCTTGAGTGATCAGGTGCTGACATTAAGCTGCGAATCCATCTTTTGAAAACTCTTCCTGAGCAAGTAATCAGGTGAGAGTTGATGAACCATGCCTAAACACGGAAAATCCCAGGCTAAGCAGCCATCGCCTTTACCGTCACTGGAGAGGACAGTGCTGTATGCCAAAGTGGAAGAAGAAAAAGTTGAGATGGAGGAGAGCTTGGGGAGCAGGGACAGTGAGTGCGAGATGGAACCCCAGCTCAACACTACGGAGTTGGAAAGTGCCCTCCGTTCCCTCAATTTCGTGAGAGAGCCTCAGACGCCAAGTGTTATCATAGAAGAACCACAGATGGGTCCTTCCCAGCCCAGTGCCAGAGAGGAAGAGGGAAGAGCCCCTCCACCCGTGGAGGCACAAGTAAGGGTGCAGAGTCCGGGGTCGCATGGGACCATACCAGACCCCAATGGAACTCCGCAAGAAATGCAGAGCCTGGAGGCGAGGATGTCTGCTATGGAAGTGGTGTTGCAGCAGGTATCGAGAACCCTGGAGACTATGGCATACCCCTTGGCAGAAATCTCAACTCAGCTATCCAGAGTGGTGTACCCTAACCCCAACCTGGGATTTTGAATCCCCAGTGAGGAGCCGGTGGAGTGGAGGCCACCTAGAGAGCCAAGGAGACTGGGGGAGAGCTCTGCACAGCGGGGCGACACTGGCTGCAACCCCGAAGGACATACAAGTTACGTTCGATGGAGACCCATGACAGTTAGCGTTCTTCTTGACCAACGTGTCCATATAGGAATATGGGTCTTACTTTCCCACTGAGTACAAGAAAGTGAGCCAGGTAGGCGCCAGACTCCGGGGACCTGCGGCGGAGTGGTTTGTGCAACTGCACAATGCCATGACCCTGGAGCTGAACAGCCTGCGTGACTTCATGAGGGCACTGAGAGACTGGTTCGAGGACCCACTCGACAAGATGAGGGCAAAGACAGGTATCCAGCAACTTAGGCAAGGGGGAAGGACCATGGTGGAGTATGCCATGGAGTTCAAACCTCTTGCCGGAAAAGTTATGGACTGGTCGGAAACCACTAAGATTGATTACTTCAAAGGGGGCTTGCAGCCACAAAAACCTGAGATGGGTGCTCTGCCGGGGAGACCCCCCCCCCCACCTTGAAAGAATGGATCTGCCTAGCAGGGGAGGTAGAGAATACCCAATACCAATTCCGTCGGCAACTCCGAGCGCAAATGATGGGGAAAATACCATAGCCCCAGGTCAATTTCCCTTCACCCAGTGAAAACTCTTCTGTGACAAGGAGGACCAGAAAGACTGGCCAGGGAAAAGAGGCAGCTGTTTCAAATGTGGAAAGGACACCCACAGAGCAGCAGATTGCCCATGCGGGGACTCAGAAGCACTGAAAGGAGCAACCAAACCAGCTAAAACCCCACCAACTAGATGCAAGGCAGCCACTGCAATGGCGCTTGTCTGAAAGGATCTAGATGTGAAGTCCCCAATGGACTCCAGAGAAGACTCCGAACAGGAGGAATGGGAGCCGGCGGGAAACGAATTTCACCTGTTCTAAATCGCGCCGAGCAGGTGGAAACTCCAGGGTGCAACATGCCTACTTCGGAGATAGACAACAAAGAAGACCCTTTGGTGAGTGATGATTGCCCCACCTTGCTGGTGAAAGTGGAACTAAAAAACTTAAGAACCCGGCACAAAGCCAATCTGACAGCTATGTTAGACTCGGGGTGCACAAAATGCTTGATACACCCTGCCCTAGTTGACACACTGAGCCTTAAAACCAAAAGACTTAAAAATCCAATTATTTTCGCTCAGATGGATGGTTCAGTTGCCCAAGGGGGTCCCGTGGAATTCCGGACTGAGACTTTGGCCATGAGGTTGGGGGAGCATAAAGAAACCTTGCAATTTATTGTAGCTCCTATTGCCAACTATTCTATCATCCTGGGACTCCCGTGGCTAAAGAGTAGAAAGCCACAAATCAACTGGGACCCAGGTGCTTTATTGTTTAAAAAGGGGCTGGCAACCTCTTTACTGTACCACAATCTGGGTGGAATGTAGGCGGCACCCTCCTCAACCACACCCCTGCAGCAGAATGTCGGCACAGCCCGACATTCCACCTGAGTATACAGACTTTCTTGATGTGTTCAGTGAGAAAGAGTGTGACCAGTTGCCTCCTCAGAAAAACTGACTGTGCCATTGAAATTGACCCAAAGGCTAAACTACCTAAGCCAAAAATGTATGCTATGTCAGAAACTGAGAAACAAGTTCTCAGGGAATTCATTGACAAAAACTTAGAGAGGGGGTTCATTGAGCCTGCCAATTCACCTTTGGCAGCCTTGGTGCTCTTCCGGGCGAAAAAAGATGGCTCTCTGAGACTCTGCATGGACTACCGTGGAATAAATGCCATCTCAATAAACAATCAATACCCTCTCCCCTTAATGAAAGACATGCTATCACACCTATCAAAGGGAAAAGTATTCACCAAACTTGACCTCAGAGAAGCCTACTTTAGAATTCAAATTCGGGAGGGGGATGAATGGAAAACAGCATTTAACTGCCCTCTAGGTTCCTATCAATACAAAGTCCTCCCATTTGGGTTAGCAGGGGGCCCTGGAGTGTTTATGCAATATATCAATGAGGTCCTCCATGAGCATTTGTACAAAGGGGTCCTGGTTTACTTAGATCACATTTTAATCTATTCTGACAACTTCAAAGACCACGTTCAGCTTGTCAAGAAAGTCTTGCGCAAACTGAGAGATGCTAAGCTGTATGCCAAATGCAAGTTCCACAAGTCCCAGCTGGACTATTTGGGCTATCGTATTTCTTCCAAGGGGGTCAAAATGGATCCTGCCAAAGTACAAGACATCATGGGGTGGGAACCCCCTCACACCAAGCGTCAACTTCAAAGTTTTCTAGGCTTTGCAAATTTCTATATAAATTTTATCCCCCAATTTGCGCAAATTGCTTTGCCTCTAACTGACTTGTTGAAAACTAGAGGGAGGGGGGAAACTCAGAAAGTTACCTCCCGGGGGCTAGACTTGCCTGGACTTCTGATTGTCAAGCAGCTTTTGACTGTTTAAAGCTTCTTTTTACTAGAGAACCCATTCTGGCTCACCCAGACCCAACTCACCCCTTTTATTGTGCAAGCAGATGCTTCTGACTCAGCTATCTGGGCAGTTTTGGTTCAAAAAGATGAAACAGGTTTCCCCCGCCCCTGCACATACCTCTCATGCAAATTTTCTGACTCTGAGCACAACTGGCTCCTTTGGAAAAAAGAAGCTTTTGCTGTAAAGACTGCTCTCACACATTGGAGGCATTTGCTAGAGGGTGCTCGTTATCTCTTTGAGGTTTGGATTGATCACAAAAACCTCCAAGCTTTACAAACCCCCAGGAAATTGAATGGAAAACAAATTCATTGGGCTCAATTTTTTAGCCATTTTAATTTTACCCTAAATTTCCTTCCTGGCAAGAAGAATTTTCTTGCTGATGCACTTTCTCACCTCCTGCAATATCACACTGCCCAAACTCAAATTGTAGACACAGTTTTCTTTCAGAAGCAGCTTGGAATGGCTTGCATAACACGCAAACAAGCAGTAGCCAGGAAAATGAAAGTGCAGGCTAACCTAAAAGAGGAACTGCTTCAGGCGCTCCCTAACGATCCCTGGCTACAATGTAACAAAGCCCAATTAACGGAAATTGACAACGTCTGGTATTGTAATGGCAAAATCTAGTGCCTGGGTCTCTTCGCCAGACAATTTTGCACCATTCCCATGATATTAAATCTGCAGGTCATTTTGCCTTCACAAAAACTCTCCACTTGGTGAGGCGTCAATTTTGGTGGCCCTCCCTTCGTGCTGATATACAGTCCTATGTCACATCATGCCACGTCTGTGCCCAAGGGAAGAGAAAGGGGGGGGGGGGAAACCATGAGGAGTTTTACAACCTGTAGCCTCCCCCAAGGCTCCATGGAAAGAAATAGCCATGGATTTTATTGTGGATTTACCTGAGAGTAAAAACAAGACTGTTATTTGGACTGTAATTGATTTGTTTCCAAGCAGGCTCATTTTATACCTTGTGCTAAAATCCCAACTGCTCAGCAATTAGCCAAGCTATTTCTCATGCATATCTATAAAATTCACGGGTGTCCCATGCGTGTAATTTCTGATAGAGGCATCCAATTTACTTCCAAATTTTGGCGGGCATTTTTGAAATTAATTGGTGTCCAGCAATCCCTCAGCTCGTTGAGCCATCCACAGACGGATGGAGCAACTGAATGGGCTCAGTCTACTCTAGAGCAATTCTTATGCTGCTACATTAGCTTCCAACAGGATGATTGGGTGGACCTCCTTCCTTTTGCTGAGGTTGCTTATAATAATGCAGTTCACCAAAGCACTGGGTTTTCCCCTCTTCATATTGTTTATGGCCAGGACTTCATTCCAATACCTGAACTTCAATTGCAATCCTTGACTGACTCCTCAGTAGCCGACTGGGCTGCACAGATATTTGCTAATTGGCCGGTCATCCGCCAGGCATTAGATCACACCCATGAAACTCAGAAAAAGTTTGCTGACTGTCACAGGCACCCAGAGTGGAAATTTAAAGTGGGAGATCTTGTTTATCTCTCTATGAAATTTTTATGCTCACAACAACCCTCAAAGAAGCTTGACCCCAAGTTTGTTGGACCTTTCCCCATCACAAAAACTATTAATCCTGTGACTGTTCAATTACAATTACCTCCCACCCTCAAAAGGCTTCACCCTGTTTTTCATTGCAGCTTGCTTAAAACTGCACTGGAACATTCTAAGTGGCATCAGCCTGCAGCAACTCCTCCACCCATCATGATTGATGGCCATCAGCATTTTGAAGTTAAAGACATTCTGGACTCTCATTTTTTTCACAAATCTTTACAGTATTTGATTCAATGGAAGCATTTTCCAGATCTTGAGTGGGTTAATGCATGTCATGTTAATGCTCCTATTTTAACCAAAAAGTTTCATGCAAAGTATCCTTCTAAGCCCTCTCCTTACTAACCTCATTGCTTAATTTTATGTGATATCTGATTGTTTTTTTAATCTTTCTTGGGGGGGGGCGTATGTCAGATCCCCCCAATCAAAGGTTTTACAAAAACCCTTATCGGAGCATCTACCATCATTTCCTTCTCCAAGGAATGGAATCCGTGTCGCCAGATGGAAGGGGGTGTGAAGTTGGAGTGTGAAGTGGTTTATTATGGCTATGGAGGACATCAAGGACACGGGGTTGAGATATGCCAGGAATACCATCTGGATGAGAGGGGGGGTGAAATGGTCTCATGGGAAAGGGGACTAACTAAGGGAATGTAGTTTTAAGTTAGGTTTGAGCAGGAACTCTTTATTCGCAGCTTGCCTTCTGTACCGTTCATTATGCTTCATTAAAACAGTTAAAGGAATCCCAGCCTCCTGACTGTGATTGTGTGAATGCTCAAATGATCAGGTGCTGACAGCGTGACTATTAAAAGCTAGAAAGGAATTACAGCTAGGGCTGTGCAAAATGGCGCTGCTGTAGGGAGGTGCTACTTGCAGGTAGTCATGCTTCCACTCCAAGGCTGTGCCATGACAGGGAAAACTCACACCACCACATTTGATAGAAATGTACTCTGCTTTGTGGAGCCTCACTGATGACGTGTTTCATCAAGCCTTGAAAGCAAGTGCTTCTTCAAGGCTTCATGGACATAAATCCCATCAACGTTGTGTCCTTGTCTTTCCTCTTTGTGTCTGACTGCAATACCTTCCTTTGTTAGGTAGAAACCAGCAAATGATGATAAACCAACTCTTCTACTATTAGAGAATATTGCAATTCAAACATGACTGTACAGGGCATACAGAATGGCCTTGAAGGACAGGAGGAAGACCCAAGGCAACGGTCAGATAAGAGGGGCTTAAGCCTGTTCCAAGAGACTAACTTGAGAAAACGTCTCAGACAAGCCCCTTCCTAGTTCACAAGAAGAAAAATTGAGAGAGGGAGGAAGCACATTCAGATTTGCAAGATTCTGTTACTGTAGCTGTTACAATAAAAATAGTCCTGTCCTACGTGGCACCGATTTTTTAGTCTGCTCTACCTTGTAGGGCTGACAATGACAGACACTTGAACATGTACAAAAAACCCAACCACATTATTGTTTCAAGCAAATTGCACTGTGAAGTAACCCCCAGGCTGATGGATACATAGATAGACTGATTAATTTGTTTGCAACAACTTTAATTCTTTGCTTACAAATGCGACACCTTTAGGTTTGCTGCAAATAAAGTTCTGAGCACTTCCAATATCGATTGCCATCTACCTCCAACACACAATTTCATTTTCAGTAGAAGAGAATCTCTGTAGCTCAGGGTTGAACAGTGGAGTCCTTGGTGCTCTCTGGGCTTGATTGTTTGCTTGCAGACATTTCATTACCTGACTAGGTAACATCATCAGTGCTAGTGAGTGTGGGGTTTGCCCCCTGTTTATAGACAGTAGCTTGCCTTGCCAGTGTTGTGGGGGCTGGTTCTCCTTGGACCTCATCAATTTCAGGCAGAAGACTAGCAGAGCACATCCATGAACTCCAATAACAGTCAGGAGACACGATGAAAACTCCTTAATCTCACAACACATAGACAGATTTGACCATAATTTCAACTGGGAAACTGTGAGCATCCTAGACCAACATAAATCCAAAAATGCTAGGGAATTCCTGGAAGCTTGGCATTCAGACAAATCAGCCATCAATAGACACATGAGATAAAACACATTTATGCACCATTCAAAAGAGACAATAAAAAGCTAAGAAGGAAAACCAAAACGCACCCTCTCCATCAACCAACACCCAGATAAGCAGGGAATAACACTAGACAAAACAATCAGGCAGAAAACAATACCCCAATTAAGGAACTATCAAGGAGAAAACCAACACCCCAACAACACTGGCAGGGCAAGCTAATGGATATAAACAGGGGGCATACCCCCACTCCTTAACACTGATGATGTTACCTAGTTGGGTAATAAAACATCTGCAAGCAAACAACCAAGCTCAGGGAGTACCAAGGGATTCACGATTTCATTTTTCCCAGAATCCCCTCTCAATAAACCAGCGCTTTGTCCAACTCTGCTGTTGTAATAGCCTGTAGCTTGCATGGGGTTGTTTGTGTCTGTTCAGAAACACCCTGCCTTTCTTGTTGAATCAATTCTCCATGGTTTTTACAGAACAAAACATTCAATGTGCTACATTATCATTTGGAATGGTGCAATAATCTTCTTCTTCCTGGCATTTTCCAGCTATCACGGGTCTGCTTTTCAGATCCTGAAACGCCACTTTGCCCGATCATCCGCATCCTCAGGGTGCAGACCCTCAATTTGCATGTCCTTATTGATGGTGTCTTGACATCTCTGTTTCAGTCACCCACGTGGCCGCCGGCCATCGATTTTAAGATGGTAAACTATTTTGGCGACAGTGGAAATTTCCACTCTAAGGACATATCCATACCAACGAAGCCAGCTTTCTCTCATCTTCTCTGTAAAGACATGCCTAGTTGATGTCGGATGGCATCATTTGTGACATGATCAAGCAGGGAGATGCCTGATATCCAATGGAGCATACACATTTCCATAACATGGAATGGTGCATTAATGCACAGAGTTAACTGAAATTTCTGCCTGTGACTGACTTGAATGGTGGAACACTGTCTCCAGACACCTTTTAACTGCCTTTTGCTGGCCTTTCTACCACATTTTCTGATGAACACAATCAATGGAAGGGTCTGTAGAGATGCTTCTCGTTGCTGCAATTAAGCAACTTTCTTCCTGAGCACTTCCATATAATCTACCACGGTAACTGCTGTATCTGGCGTCAGATCATCCTCCTGCAGATATTCATCACGCAATGTTTTGTGACTGCATTTTCTCACTGTTGGATCTCAAATCACATCTGCTTCTAAGTCTCCATATCCACTTGATTTAGTTAATTCCTTAAGTGCATTAAGGTATGCATCCATAGATTCATTAGGTGCTTGTATTCTATGTGCAGATTTAAATAGTTCCATCACACTTCTGCAGGAAGTGAAAAATTTATCTAAAGCAAATTTAGCAGTGCACCAAATCTCATGGGGTAGATAAGGTCTGCACAACATACAGCCTGCGGGCCACATGCTGTACATTTACAGCTGCCGCCACCCCAAAAGACATGCTGCTGAGCACCTCAAAGCCTCACTGCCATTGCTAGCTCCAACACTTTTGCCACTCACTAGCTGTGGCATAGCTGACTGCCACTCCAGGTATTCCTCTGTGGCCCACAAGGACTTTTAATTTATCAGTGTGGCCCTTTCCCTTCGACCAATGGTGCAGGTCTGGTGTAGATGGACAATTTCCTAGCTCCACAGACCTGGGCAAGATCTAGGAAAAAAGAATTACATAGATTTCAGTAGGATATCCTTAATACTAGTCTGGAGGAATTTTCCACCCTCATTTCTAGTGAGATCATTAAGATTAAGTCTCTCTGAATGATCTGAAATGCTCCTTCCCAGATCTCTCTTCACCTGGGCTAAGTTGTCGCTCATGAGATAAGCTGTCAATTGATTATTTATGTCTATGCTCCCTTCCTTTCTTTTCTCAGTCTTCCCACAACCTCACTATGCTTCTCTCACAGGAAATTTAATGAAATAGCATGGAGAAATGGACTCCCACCAGGTTTTGTTTTCCAGGAAAAGAGATATGAGTTGAACAATTTCACAAGCTATTCAGATACAAAATACTGATACCAAAATGAAAGGATGGTGAACCCAGGTGTACTCATTAGAGCTAAACTCCCCTCCCCCAAGTATTTTTCCATGATCTCAGTGAGGACAATGCTAGAACAACTTTTTACAGGTTTATCCAAAATGCTGTGGAATGGCAACACCAGGGCAAGATATTGTTTGTTGTTAGGAATCTTGGGAAGTGTCCTCTTAGTTTAATGTAAGGTACATCCGCATCTGAAATGCAGGTAGTCCTTGTTTAGCAACTGCAATTGTTTTTCCAGTGAAATGGTCACTAAGTGACATGGTCGCTAAGCAAACCACATGACAGAGAGAGAGAGAGATGCTATAAAGATTGCTGGCTGCCATCTCATTTAGAGAAATTTTTCTCGTGTAGCAACACCAGTGTTACTCTCACTCAAGCCTACACTGTTGTCAGGTGCAGAAATTTGGGTGTAAGTGTGTACATTGGTCAGAAAATTATGTTATTTTCTACCGTTTACTACCATTTATTATGGTCGTATTTGTGAATGGTTGCTATCCGAGGCAGTTAATAAATGAGGACACTTGTCTAATTCTGGTTGTACATATTTAAAAAAAGATATAACAGATTTGGAAAAAGTATAGAAGAGGGTAAAGAAAGCAATCAGAGGGCTTAAAGGCCCAGCTTGTGTGAAAAAGCTAGGCCATTTGGGACTCTCTAGCTTAGAAAGAAGATCGCTGGGGCACGATCTAATTGAAAATCATGCATGGCATGAAGAAAATGGAGACTAGGAGAAGAAGAGATCATTCAGTGAAGCTCACTGGATTTAGAGCAGGCAAAGAAAGGAGTACCCATAGCACATAATTAACCAGTGGAATTCAATACCGCAGGACCGGAAGAAGGCATTTGACATGGATGTCTTTAAAAGGGAATTGGACAAATTCTTGGAGGACAGGTCTACTAAGGGCTATCAGTCTTGGAGATTCAGTGCTAACTCCTGGTTGAGGGCAGTACACATCCAAGTACCACTTATGAGACAGCAATGGCAGGGGGGTGGGATAGAACCCTATCTCCTGATTGCAAACACCCGAGAGGTATTTGAGAGTAGCACAAAGATAATAAACCAAGATGGAGCTTGGCAGGGCTATCTTTATGTTCCTGTGTTCTTCCGGCAAGTGAGAACAAACATCCGGCACTAAGCATGTTGTTGAACTGGCCTGAATAGCTCTCCAAGATTATTCTTCCATCAAGATTACTGGAGGAAGGCTGGGTGTCAAGGGAGTTGTTAAGTACCAAAACGATTTTATGAGCATGAAATCTGCACCCAGTAATTCATCTGTAAGATGTAATGTTAGGCTGTCCTGCAGAGATGTGATGGCTCTTGCTGTCGGGCTTCTGAAATCTCCTCTCTAAATATAGGCCTCACTATGCTTCTCTCACAGGGAATTTAATGAAATGGCTTGGAGAAATGGACTCCCACCAGGTTTTGTTTTCCAGGAAAAGAGACATGAATTGAACAATTTCACAAGTCATTAAAGCTATTCAGATACAAAATACAAATACAAAAATGAAAGGACAGTGAATCTGGGTATACTCATTTTTCTATTATCCCACTTTGAAGAGCACCCTGAAACATACTTGGGGGCATACAAGGACTCTGGGAGAGGGGAAAAGGACAGCAAGGAAGCCCCCACTATATCAGATACCTGTTCAGGTAAGATTGGAAGGACTTTTTTTATCTGGGTTCAAGGATTTAGCAAAGTGTTCAACAATCTGAAATCAAAACTGATAGAGACACTCACAGTAGATTCAAAAAGTGAAGGCTTAGGCCCCCACCAGTTCAAATCCACAAGCTTCCTTACTGAAAACTTTAGTTCAACAACCAAAGCAGAAAATGTTCTCCGCACTAGGCACAGGCCTGCCATTTTCAAAGATTCAAGCAACATTGGGAATCATAAGGTCAGAGCATCATTAAATTTGTTCCAGTCCCTGCAGGTTCTCAAATAGAGACTTTTATGCTGAAGTTCTTAACCTCCATCTGAATACAGATGGTGCTGGTGAGCCCTGATTGCTGAAGATGGATTATTTAGGAGTAACAGCTTCTTCCTGGGTAAACCATCCTTCTTAAGATACCTCTACATGCCACCTGATGTTTTTCTTCTACTCCGCCTTTTGGCTTCCAAAGCAATGGCAGTGATACTCATGCAGACTTGGAAGACAAGGTTCCAAATTAGCATTGGCGTCCATAGATACGAGGTTAGGAGGTGTTATGGATCTTTTTCCAGAATCAGGTCTTCATTCTCCATTCTCCTCTCATGAGGATTCAGGGGGTGGAGGTGGAGGTGGAGGTGGAGGTGGAGGTGGAGGGGGGGGGGGTGGAGGGGGCAGCATATAACTTTGGAGTATAAAGTTGCATAGCTACAGGACGTAACTATTTTTATCTGATCAGGAGTCTGTAAAGATTAAAGTACATCGATTCTATTAAATAAACAGTTAAGACAGAGAGAGAAGGTGGGCTGGCCTTTCAGGGTCAAAAAGCAGATATATAAAAATAAAGCAAATTCTTCCCCAAATTTTGCAAAGGCATTATTGTGGGTGGTGTGGGTGAAATTTCCTCCCATTTCCCCAGCAAGGGCTCCTAAAGACTTGTGCAGAGTAAATGAATTGATGGGAAATATCTCCTGACTTTCAAGTTTAAATACCGTTCCAAGTAAACACCATCAGAGCTGCAGTATATTCTAATCCTGTAAGCATCTCTCATCGTTGCCCAGGCTATCGTTTTAAAATGTTTCTACAGGGAAGTACATTTATTAAAGTCCTAATGGAATTAGAGTACTCTCACCAATAAGCCAGATGGTTGTTTTTTCCCCCCAATTTTTCCTTTTTTTTTCTTTTTAAAAATGTTATTAGTTATTGCAATCTGAGGAGAAATGAAAAAGGGGGCCACCTTGATTATTTTTTTGGAAAGTTTTGTTTTTTAACACCATCACCTCCATTCCCACTCTCTTCCCTCCCACATAACATTTGGGTTTATTTACTGATTGGATTTTTGTCCTTCCTTTTTACCAACCAACAGTACTCAAGGCGGAGATGAACAAAATAAAAAGAGTGATTAAAACTCAATAAAAACATAATTAAAACGCAATTAAACTCATAACACTAAAAAAACAAAGAAACTCTTCCTATTTATTTATTTAACATAATTATATCATGCCTGAGATGCCCAAGGCAATGAGGTTAGTAGCAACTTCCATTGGAAACCAATAACAGCGTTCAAAAGAAAAAAAAAACTCAAACTCAGTTATTCCAGTTTTCTGGTGCTTGTTACTATATATCAGTCAATCAATCAATCAATCATATTTTTATCACCGCCCTCTCCCCCACAAGGGGGGACCCTGGGCGGTTCACAATAAAAGCAATTTAAAATTCAATAAAAATCATAAATAATACCAGTAATCAATAAATATATAAACTACAGTCAAATCCAAGTAACGGTTCTAATTCATCCATAAGCCAGTAAGAGCAGCCTCGGCAGGCCTAGGGAACCAACCAGCCCCAAGAATGGCTATTCCTCTCCCCACTCCAAGCATGATGGCAAAACCAGGTCTATAATTGTTTTCTAAAGTCCAGGAGGGAGGGGGCCAGCCACACTTCTGGGGGAAGGATGTTCCAAAGGGCGGGAGGTGCTGCAGAGAAGGCCCCCCTCCTGGACCCTGCCAGATGGAGTTCTCTTACAGACGGGGTCCACAGCATGCCCTCTCTGCACGATTGGGTGGGACAGGTTGATGTAATGGGGAAGAGGTGGTCCCTCAGGCAGTCTGGCCCCATGCCATGTAGGGCTTTAAAGGTGATGACCGACACCTTGAATTGGACCTGGAAGCAAACTGGCACCCAGTGCAGCTCATGGAGCAAAGGAGTTATATGTGCTGATCTTGAAGCACTTAAGATTGCCTGCACGGCTGCCTTCTGTACCAGTTGAAGCTTCCAGATACTCTTTGAGGGTAGGCCCATGTACAGCGCATTACAATACTACTCTTTCTCACTCCAGTTTTGTCCTTTGCTTTGGGGGTAAGGTCTTACTGTTGATGCAAGTGATTGAGAATGAGTATGTAAAAGAATTCTACCATGTATCTCACTGAAAATGAATTTGGAAGGATTATTCTCTGCCAGCAGACCCATGGTATAAAGAACTTTGTTTTTAAAAAAATCCATTCAATTTTGTCTGATTCTTGGAGACTGCCTGGACTAGTCCCTGCATTTTTCTTGGCAAGGTTTTTCAGAAGTGGTTTGCCATTGCCTCCTTCCTAGGGCTGAGAGAGGGGGACTGGCCCTGGCTTTGTACCTAAGGCAGGACTAGAACTCACGGTTTCCCAGTTTCTAGCTTGATGCCTTAACCACTAGAGCAAACTGGCTCTCATAAAGAACTTTAGCTAGGACAAAATCTTCAAAACCTGGTGGATAATTTTTGTTTTCACCTACTCTGCGCTGAGAATTCACAGTCAGGAATAACTGGAGGATTGGACCAGTTACAGTAAGTAGGTTCCCTGGTATCATTTCAGATAGAGTTTAGTGAGCATCCAGATACACCTTTATGGTGATAGGAATCTCTGAAATTTGCTGGCCAGGACGCTTGCTACCATGAATGGATTGCAAAGAACTTTTGGAGCTGAAGAAGCTCACCTCTCTTGAGTAGACAATGGTCAAGAGCTGATTTCTGCCTCTCTCCATGAATTAAATCAGGCTTATTGAAATCAATTCAAAATTTATTTATACACACACACACACACACACACACACACACATACATACAAACCAACAAACCAACAAATAAAAGAGGGGAAGTCTCCAACCTGGAATAAAATGGAAAACCATAATTCTATCCATATGTACAAGTAGTCCTTGACATATGTCCATTCATTTAGCGACTGGTCAAAGTTACAACAGTGCTGGGAAAAGTGACTTATGACCAGTCCTCACACGATCGTCACAGCGTCACTGGGGTCATGTGATCATACTTCAGGTGCTTGCCAACTGGCATGGACTATATTTATGATGGTTGTAGTGTCCTGGGGTCATGTGATTGCCATATGCAACCTTCCTGGCTGGCTTCCCACAACCAAAGTCAATGGGGGGACCTGGATTTGCTTAATGACCACATGATTCACTTAACGGCTGCAGTTATTCACTTAATGACTGTGGCAAAAAAGGTTATACAATTGGGCATGACTCACTTAACGACCGCCTTGCTTAACAATTTAATTGTGGTCATAACTCAAGGACTACCTGTATGGCATATGCTTTCCCATCCTTCCTTGGAGCCTCACTTACTGTCGGCTTTGGCTTCCCTCCAAATGGGCAATCCCGGCCCATCAAAGGTAGCCCACCTTGCCATTAAATAAATAGGGGTCACTTGAATAATCTTATAAAAGGACCCCTTGAAAAGGGCTGATTTCCTCCCACCCCCATCTGTGAGCCAGGAGAAGAAAGCTTAGAAGACCCCTTCCATGTTCTTCTGTCTGGAAGAACTCTAAAAGGGTTAGGTTTTGATTTCAGCTGCAGTTTTGATAAGGTATTTTTGAAAACTTAATCTTACATTAATGTTAAGATTTCATTTTATTTATCTGTATCAAGACAAGAAAAGTGCTAACTTGTTAACGCTTTAGCGTGTTCTTTGAAAATCCCTAAATCTAAGAATGGCCACTCCCGTACAATTGTCCTCCCTAAATCACATTAAAAGAAAATATGTATTATGTGGCACAAATTCAAATCTAAAGAACTTACTTGAGCATTTTACCCAACATTGCTTCAGCTAATAATACTTAGCTTTTATTTCACTGCAAGTACAAGGAGTTTTGTTGATATGATTGCAGTAATTTTATGATCAGATGGGATAATATTATTATTCCCTCATTATGGATGGTAGAGAGAGGGGGGTCGGAGGCATAATTGTTCGCCTTACAGAAATATTAAAAGGTAATAGTAACATTGGTGTTGCCCACTTAGTGTAGGGGTTAGGTTAGGGCAACAGGCTAATGTAGGCCGTGATTTCTACTTCTGCCTTAGGGCTAAGCCAGCTGGGTGGCCTTGGGCCAGTCCCTCTCTCGCAATGGCAAACCACTTCTGAAATCTTGCCAAGAAAATTGCAGGGAATTGTCCAGGCAGTCATCAGGAACACTGACTTGAAGATCCCTCCCCCCCCACAAAAGAATTGCCAGCAAGGAAGATTTGAACCTGTGCTTCTTCCTTCACTTTTAAGTTTCTCACATGCTAGAATGTATTCTCCATCAAAGATCTGCTCCCATCGGCATAGATTTCAAAGCGGGTATAGAAATTCTGAAGAAAGCAGCATTTGCATTTATGCGAATTTGATTGTAAGATTCATTCTTGGAGAGCAGTCCCTGTTCCTCTTGTATTCACCTTCAGCTCACACCTATATTGTGGTAGGACATGGTAACATTTTGGTGGCTGGAGAAAATGGGTTTTTTGGAGTGGAGGCTACTGTATGTAGATGATCATGATGTTGATTTTATAATTTATGTATTTATATATCAAAGGTATCCCCCCCCCCCCATCTCACTCAGAGAGCGACTCTGGGCAGTTTACATAAAATAGGAATAAAACATTAATTAAAATACAATAAAAACAGTATAATAAAAACAGTTTTCTTAATAAATATTATGTTCTGAGAAGTGGCTGGTAAAAAATTCTTAATTTAATTTCTGGGGAGCATCTTTAGGGTGCCGACCCATCATGATGATGATGATGATGACCCAAAGGGATCAAGATGTGTTACGCACAGCAGCAAGATAGGACTGGAGGACTATCATCCGCTACTTTGTTCTTTTTAACATGTTAAACCTACCTTAAGTTTAAACTACGATTTTCTGATGTTTTCTGTATCAAAATGGCAGTAATGCTGTGGATGGCAAACAAACCATTAAGGTTTGGCAGAGTGATTTGGATGGCTCTTTGGGTCCTGGTAAATAAGAACCTCGGGGGTCTTTGCTTAAATACATTGACAACATCCATATTCAGAGGCACCCTGCCTGTCTCTACTGGAGTTCAGTCTAATGGCAGGAAAGAAAGCCTTCACCTTTCAGGTAGCTTAACCTTAATGGAAGGGGGGAAATTCCTAAGAAAGAGGTTGTTGGGAGGGGGAAGAATGAGAGAAGCCCAAGAGGTTTAAGTTTAGTTACTATGACATACTGTCTTACTATACTATACCACTGTCATACATACTATGACATGACTTGACCATGATTTTCATCTGTCAAGTGCTTGTGCATGAGAAACGCCTTGCCAAAATCAAATCTGCCTATCTGATCTGAATGTCTAGGAAGGGCCATCTGAGAGTCCCCACCTCCCACCCCCCACAAGGGATACATGAGATGTGGGCTAGGCAGCTGGACTTTTCAGTGGCAGCCCTTGTGTTCTGGAATATGCTTCCACCAGAGGTGTGTTTGGCCTCATGCCTCCTTGCATTTTATGGTAGAAACCATGTTACTGCAATGTGTCTTTGCTTCAAGTTGATTGTTGGTGACCACGAAAGACAGATGACTATCCAGCCTACATCTGAAGACCTTTAGCAAAGGAGAACTCACAACTTCCTGTGGCAACCTGTCCTCCTGGTATCTAGCCAGAACTTCCTTCCTTGTAGGTTAATCCACTGGTTCTAATCTAATCCTCAGAGGCAACCACAAATAAATCCAGTCTTTCTCCATTTTTTCCTTCTTCTATTTCCCCTCAATGAAGAACCAAAAATAAAAAGGATATATGTAAGAAATGGAATGGAAAACAAGTCACAAAGGAAGAGTATAAATAGGTATCCTAGAACTGTAGAGCTGATATGATTGTTTTATAGTAATTTTATTAAAAATTACAATCAAAAAGATAAAAACTAATACAAACTAAACAAAAGAATAAAAAGAAAAAATAGTGCAGAAAAGAAAAAAATAGAAAAATAGAAAAGAAAGAAAAAATAAGAATATAGTAAAGAAAAAGAAAAGAAATATATAAAGAAATGACTTCCCCCTTCATCATTAAGTATAATTTTAGTAACATCATCTTTTCTTAGAATAAAGCAAATGATCTCTTCTTTCTATATCCCATCTCTTATCCATAAATAAATCCTTAAAGCCTCATCATTTCAGTCCTGATCAACAAAAGTCCATTGAGGGTTACCAGAGATAACAACATATCTATTTTAACCTTAATCACATAAACCATCTTTAAATTCCTGCCTTTTATTTTTAACAATCTTGATCTTTAATCCCTTCAAATAATGTCCTAGAGCTAGATTTCTTTTCATTTCTTTTCTTTGTCCCTTTTCACAAAATTCTTCAAAACTTTAACAAGCCTCTTTTGTAAATCCAAATGAAGGAAAGTTGTCCAGGTCTCTCTTTTGGTTTATTTGTATATCCCTTTTAATTATTAAGACATCAGCTGGTTTCTTTTGTATGTCCAGTGTAATATCTTTCTGTGTCATTCTTATAGCCCATCATTTTTAAATCCACTTTTAGATCAGTCTCAATCTTGTCTGATAAAACTTGTTCCTCTTCCATAACATCTTTTAAACACAGTTTATCTACAGAGGGAGACACTCTTAAAATTAACTTCTGGGTCCATTGTTCAAAAATATCCTTCAGTATATCCAATGTTAAAATATTTTGCTTCATTCTGTATTAGTAAGTCAAATTAAGGGTTCTTCTCTTTTAATTGCAATCTTTAGTTTGTTCTGATTCCTTCTAGTGTTCAACCTTCAAAGTCTCATCCTATCTTTTTTTTTTAAAGAGAATTCAAAACAAAAGCATTTTCCCATGGGAAGGATCCTTATGATTAATTCCAGAATCTTATTTCAAATCCATCTGGACCTGTAGTCTGTTTGTAACTTTCCAAAATCAAAGTTGTAATCACCCTTTTGCTGTTTATTCCAAAATAATTTTTTTAAAAGTCCTTTAACTTGTATTTAAAACTTTTTTCGCTAAGGAAACTCATTTGGTGCTGTCAAACTTGTCGATCCAAAGGTTCCTAATAGCTGAAAAGCAGTTAATAAGCAATTTCCAAAAGTGATTAGAAAAGGAAGTATGTGAACCCAGTGTCCTTTTGAAGGCGCCAACTGTAGTTTCAGCAAAATTCCCAAGATTCCCTCATCTTCCAGAGATCTAAACCCACTGGAGACTGCCATCTTGCAGTCTCCTCACAAGGAGCAACTATATGGAGCATTTGTGGATGATCTCAAGTCCTCTCCTTGTCTGGAGAGGAATTACAATGAGCCAGTCTACTTGCCAGTTCTTCATTCTGCCACGGTCGTCAGCTCTGCCATTTGTTCCCCAGAAGTCTGATATAATGAATTTGAGTTGAGGTTGGCAAAAGATGCTACAAATAACAAAAGGGACTTGTTTAGATATGTTCAAACTGAGAGAAAAGAATCAGTATACCAGCTAAGCTGTGAAAAAGGCAAAAGTTAACAGGTATTAAAGGACATTTATTTAATTTATTTTTATTATTCAGATTTAATTACTGCCCATCTCCCCCAAAAGAGGGACATACAGAACTCCCCAACTCCTATATTTGTCCATCTTCTCCAACAAAATAAATAGTAGGTGTTTCTCCAGAAAACTGAGAAGAGATGAAGGAGCAGTACTGAATCTTGAGATTGATAGAAATATGGTCAAAGGAAAACCACTTTATTTTGAATGGGTTTAAATCTCCAGGAACAGATGAATGGCATCCTAGGACACTGGAGAGACTATCTCTATTATGTATTATCCAGAAATATTGGAGAGCTGGTAAAGTGTTAGAGGACTGGAGGAGAGTGAATTTTTTTCCTATCTTCAAAAAGATGGAGAAGGGAGATCTTGCACATCAATACTCAGGAAGATTCTAGAGCAGAACAGAAACTCAACCTTATAAAGGGAGGTTGAAGGCACTGAGTAAGTTGTTTAGCCTTGAGAAAAGATGACTGAGGGAGAATATAATAGCATTCTTCAAATACTTGAAAGGATGTCTCATAGAAGGTCAAACTCTATTCTTGATTTAAGGGATTCAAGTTTCAGGAAGGACTGTGAAGGAATTTTTCCCAAGAGTGACAGCAGTTCAACAATGGAACAAACAACCCGAAGAGATAATTTTTTAAATAAGAATTTTATTAATTTTCCAAATGTAATTAAAATACAAAATACAGAATATAGAACAGATAGAGTACAGGTCTAAAGAAAAAAAGAAAAACTATAAAAGTGGAGAAGAGAGAGAGAACAGAAACTGAAAGTGACTTCTGACTTCTCCAAATCAGATATGAATACATTTACAAGTATAATCTCTTACCATTAGTTGAACCATAACAACATTATTTCTATCAAAACAAGCCATTTAATCATTAAAATTCAAAATCAAAACTTCATTTTTGACAGCTAAGTATTTTCTGGTGGTCTCTCATTCAAGTATTAACCAGGTCTGACCCTGTTTAGTTCTCAAGCCCAAAGAGGATTGTCAAGGGGTGTCTCCTGTTGAACAATCCAGAAATGAAAGAATGGGTGGGAACAAAGTATTTCTTTTTGTGCAATGCTGGCCAATTAATTGCCAGCATTTCTACTTAAAGGATCCTTCTGTGCCATAGCTCATGTTTTTCTTGCACCTTTCCCAAATATACCCATTTCTGAATGCAACTAACCTGGATGTAACTGTAGACACTGGACTAGAAGAAGACTGAGCAATCCTGAGAGACTGGCTGATCAGCTAAGATATAGCAGCAGCACACTATTAAAAATAATCTTTGAAATATAAATGGCAGACAATTTATCCAATGAAATCTATTTGTACAGGTGTGTGTCCAATAAGAGGACTGGAGCAATGATTGGGCCATCCTCTGGCTACCTCAGTATTCTTATTCCCACTGGCTGTATGTCTCCAAAAGCAGTATCTTTTTTGTCCCATTTTTGCCTCTGCTTAAGAGAAAAGCAGATTTATTTGTATATGAGCTAGGAGATGAGATGGAAAGAATGGAATCAAGTGAGCAGGCAGGCAAGCATGCAAAATTTTGACATCTCTAGCTAAATGCATCAAGTACTGAGACCTTTCTCTCCTTGAGATCCTTGAGAGTTGCTAAACAGAAAATACTGGGCTGGATGAACTGTTTCATCCTCATCACCATCTGATACCATCACTAACCTCAAATAATAAAGTTTTTCCTGGATTATACCATATTAGGTTGCAAACATGGGCACTTCCACACAAAGGAAGCATGAAGAAGAAGAAGAACCTCATGGGCAGGAAGACTGGGAGATGTTGCTTTTCCACCCTTCCACTTCTCACCTGAAGTTGTACATTCCAGGAAAGGTTTTAACACCTGTCTGGTAGATTGAATAAACTAGCTGTGTTGCTAATTGTGTTTAGCCCATTTCTTATACTGGACACACTGAATCTGTTTCAGACTATGCATCTAATATAAAAGGAGCAAGCAAGCTGTAGTAATCAGATCTCTAGGCATTGACCTTTTAATCCCCAAAGGCTGATTTTTACAGGCATCCCAAATGGCTATTTGCTTCGGAACACAGACATCATATCAAAAGAACTGCATGTTTCCTTTAGAATAAATCCTGCCTGCTTTTTTTCACCCTCATAGGTATTTAGTGCAATACAATGGTTGGTCCTTTACATTTATTGGTAGAGTGAAGGGTTTCATCTTGAACAGATTACCTTCCTTCCTTCTTGAACAACCACAAAGTTTTGCTTTTGATATTTTTTGTTAAAAGAAGAGCAGGTGGAATGTTTTTTTAGAAATATGACCTGTGGTTCTTATTTGTATATACTGCCATGCAGGAGCTATCAAAGCTGTGACAAGATTCCCATGGAGCAGGGACTTGCAACATTTCATAGCTAGCAGCTGGACAGTGAAATGTGGATGGAGTTTTAGCAGTGCAAAACATTACTTTAAACAAATTTAAAACAGACTTTGTTTTACTTTGGGATGCTTGGAGGTCTTGCAAATTACTGCAAGTTTTATGATCTAGATAAAACTGAAACTCCACAACCTGAAGATGTGTGGACTTCAACTCCCAGAATTCCCTAGCTAGTCATGCAGTCCACACATCTTCAAGATGCCAAGGTTGAGAAAGACTGATCTAGACTGACAGAATAGTTTGGTGTAGTAGTTAAGACATCAGGCTAGAAACTGGGAGACTATGAGTTCTTGTCCCACCTTAGGCATGAAAGCCAGCTGGATGACCTTGGGCCAGTCCCTCTCTCTCAGCCCTAAGAAGGAGGCAATGGCAAACCACTTCTGAAAAACCTTGCCAAGAAAACTGCATGGACTTGTCCAGGCAGTCTCTGAGAATCAGACAGAACTGAATGGATAATTTTAAAAAAATTAATCATTTATGTATTTGGAGTCATAACTGGCACCGCCCCGCTGCCCCACAAGGGATTTCAGTTCATTAACTTTTCTGCTCTGTGCCATAGATAGGCAACCTTTGTTCCACACCTGGCTGTAGAACTGCAAGAATAATCTGTTGGGGGACATCACATAGCAAAGTGGGCAGCGCCAAAAAAAGGAGGTGGTAACAACAAAAAATGGGTAGGGCCACCATTATTAAACATATTATAGTAATTATGGTATTCTTATTTTATTGCTCGAGCCAATTGCAATGAAATGTACACTTTGGTATATAGTGAAATGACAATAGAAGTTTTCTGTTCTGTTCTGTTCTATTCCTATTCTATTCTGTTCTATTCTTCATTTCTCTCTTCTTTCCCTCCCTTTTCCTTTCCTCTCTTTTATTTCTCTCAATTTCTTTAGATGGAAGGCTGTTAGGAAAGAAGAGACAAATTTTGGCATTAGGGTGAGGGCCAGGGAAAAATGGATCAAAGCCAATAGATGGCTCTAGAGGATACAAGTGGTCCATGAGTATTATTTTGTATTTATTTAATTAGTTTATTTAAAAGATGTATATGGCCACCTGTTCTCTGGAAGAGAAGCTGCTTACACAAGCTAGCTCTTCCTATTTACTATTGTAAGTTGTGAGGTAACAAACTGTTTGCTCTAACCCTAATCAGATAATTATTTCCCTCTTTTGTCATATCAGGTGCCCAGTGCCGGCTAGACACTTAATCCTCATCAATATCTAACCTTCCTTTGCTGATGCCTAAACTAAGCAACTTTCAGGGTAGACAGGGAAAGGAAGGTTGCAAGGCTATAAAACTTGCCCAACGAAAGCAACCCCATTGTGAGTCAAATTCTGGAGACTGTCCTTGTTGTTTGCGCTTACCCAGAAGATCAAGGGCAGACCCCCTGGTGCTGTGAGTATATTCAGCAACAAGTTCTTAATAAACCGTCTTTAAAATATTTGTTGCCATCCTGGCATCTCTCCTGGTGCTCTCGTTCTTTGGTATCCGTCCTGCAAATCCTAAGTTAAGTGTTGACACACAAATTAGTGGCAACACCGCCCATCTTGCAGCCCACAAGTCTTGGTAGTCAACTACAGTAATAACAGTAATACAAACTCAAACAATAACAACAATAACAATAACAACAAAATCAAGAAAAACTAGGCACCCGATCCATCAGCTATCCCCCTCTATCTCTACAATCCCCCAACTCCAACTTTACTATCCCAGTGCCTGGGGGACGAGGAAGGAGTATTTGGTATGTTCACCACCTTGAGTTATTTATTAAAAAAAATAAAATAAAGGTGGGATAGAAAATAAATAAATAAATGCCAGTTCTCCATGGCTTTCCAGAAGATTAAGAAGTTATTTTTTTTTATATTGTTGTTGTGTGTATTTTCAACTGAGGGTTTTGCTCAGGGTATTATCAGTTTGATCACCAAAAACATGAAAGATAATGAAGGAGAAGAAGGAAGAAAAAATGAAGAAGAAGATGAAGGAAGAGAAGAAGGTGAATCAGACAGAAGGGGGGAAGGTGGTGAAGGAACAGAATGCATGTTAATAGCAGACTGAGATAAAAACTTGGTTTGATTCCTTGTGTTTCTCAAGGAACAGTTTGCCAGAAATAGAAACCTGATTAAGAACCTCACCTCCCAATAAAATGTTTCCCCTTCCTGGCTTTTCTCTAAAGATATATTTTTTCCTACCAGGATTTTACTGTCCTCTTTGGAGCACTTCCTGTCAACCAAAAAAAGAAGGTTAATATTTTTATCTGTAACTCTCAGACATAATTATGAACTAAATATAAGCTTTATTGCTGTTGAAGAAATGTCTGGTCATTTCAAAGATTTAAGAGAAGGCAGTTTTCACACTAACATGCTTGCACCTTCGCATTTAGAGAAGCTTGATGGAGATGGAGGTAGAAAGAAAGAAGGTCAATCAAAACATGATGCCGGAGAGACCCGCAGCTTGCCAAAATCTCTCCATCAGATATGACCCACTAAACTTGCCCACAGACAGCCTTGACTTGATCCAGAAAACTCCTCATTTTCTATTTGCGCAAACTGTGCTGACAGTGAATACTTTCATGTCTGATGGGATGCCTGTCTCTGCCCACTGCTGCTTCTAACCTGACAGTGAGAAATGACTGCTCAAGCATCCAGGGAGTCGTTTGTTACCTCTTCACTTCCTCCTAATTAATGAAAACATGAAGGAAACAACATCCTGGTCTACTCTTCAGACAGAAAACTAACATAGATAGATAGATAGATAGATAGATAGATAGATAGATAGATAGATAGATAGATAGATAGATAGATAGATAGATAGATAGATAGATAGATAGATAGATGCCTGCCTGCCTGCCTGCCTGCCTGCCTGCCTGCCTGCCTGCCTGCCTGCCTGCCTGCCTGCCTGCCTGCCTGCCTGCCTGCCTGCCTGCCTGCCTGCCTGCCTGCCTGCCTGCCTGCCTGCCTGCCTGCCTGCCTGCCTGCCTGCCTGCCTGCCTGCCTGCCTGCCTGCCTGCCTGCCTGCCTGCCTGCCTGCCTGCCTGCCTGCCTGCCTGCCTGCCTGCCTGCCTGCCTGCCTGCCTGCCTGCCTGCCTGCCTGCCTGCCTGCCTGCCTGCCTGCCTGCCTGCCTGCCTGCCTGCCTGCCTGCCTGCCTGCCTGCCTGCCTGCCTGCCTGCCTGCCTGCCTGCCTGCCTGCCTGCCTGCCTGCCTGCCTGCCTGCCTGCCTGCCTGCCTGCCTGCCTGCCTGCCTGCCTGCCTGCCTGCCTGCCTGCCTGCCTGCCTGCCTGCCTGCCTGCCTGCCTGCCTGCCTGCCTGCCTGCCTGCCTGCCTGCCTGCCTGCCTGCCTGCCTGCCTGCCTGCCTGCCTGCCTGCCTGCCTGCCTGCCTGCCTGCCTGCCTGCCTGCCGTGGCATTGTGTTTCAACCCTGTCTTGCTGATTTACAAACATTGCCTTCCCATCATGTCCTGTAGGACTTTGTCATGAGTACTGATGGCGAGCAGGAGAGGGCCTCGATCCAGGGTGGAAAACGCATGCATAGTACTGAGGAATTAAGCAGCCATTCAAAGAGACACAGATCAGACCCGCCTTAGCTTTTGGGGTTTATGTGTCTGGGTTTTTCCCACGCTTCTTGAGTTTGTTAGGATTGATGTCCTAACAGTCAGAAATCACGCTGAGATGAGGAGTAGGTCTCTGGTGTTTATTACTGCTACATTAAACAGAATCCTAACAAACTGAAGAAGCGTGGGAAAAACCCAGACAGATAAACCCCAAAGTCAAGGCGGGTCTGATCTGTGTCTCTTTGAATGGCTGCTTAATTCCTCAGTACTACGCATGTGTTTTCCCCCCTGGATTGAGGCCCTCTCCTGCTTGCCATCAGTACTCATGACAGACCTCTTCACCTTGCCTGCAAGGGCCTTGAGAAGATTTGCAACCATTAATGTTAGCCTCCACACCGATCAACTGAGTTTATAGTCAGCTCTGAGATGTTCCTTGGCAAGCTCAGGATAGTAGGAATAGAGAAGATGGTAGTCCCAGTTGTGACTTGAGGTACAGGAAGTGTTTGGTTAGTGATTATCAGTTAGTTTAGGTAGGGTGTACGACCACTAATATTACAACTGTTGGTACATATTCTGTTCTGCTTACTTTGGGGGAAACTCCATTTCACCTTGGAGAACCACAGAACATCTGTCTTGGGACTCTGCCAAAGTCTGCCAAATACTTAAAAGGACCTTCCTTTTAATACAACTATTCCTTTTCATTTCTTATTTATTTATTACTTCATTTTCTGTTATTTCTTTTCTTCTATACAGGACTTCTAAAATAGTTTTTAATAAAAAGAAATTAATAAATTAATAAATTTATTTAAATTAATAAAACAGACGCCGGTAACAAAGAGAAGTGTGTCCAGTGTAACTTGGCAGCCTAAGTCTGCTATTTTTAAGACTATCAACAGATTCACCCATTCATGTCCATCTTATGCTTTTTTTTAAATTCTAAGCTGATGCAAGTTAGCTAGGCATTGGAACTCATTCTAATGTATCAAGTATTAAATGTGAGGAGATCTTTAAATTCTGCCTGTAGGGTTGGGACTGAATATAACAAGAGCCCAGATGGAGCAGTTCAAATAAATCTTTATTTCAGGAATCCACATCTGATGCAGAGATCCAGACATCCAGGAGAAGCAAATCATCGGGACATAAGTCAACAGCCTTTTCCAATTGTGCTTAGCCTCTGACCTGAAGGTAGCATACAGCTTTCATGATTAGTAACAATTGGCATCTTTATCAACCATAAATTTATCTACACCCTCCCCTTCAAGGCTATTTAAGTTAGAAGCCATAATTATAATTCAAAGCAGCAACTCCATAAATTAAGTGCTGGGTGAATAAGTACTTCCTTTTGGGTTTCTTGAATTTCTTCCCAGTCAGTTTCTTTGAGTGACCTTGAGTTTTAGTACTATGAGAGAAGGATGAAAATTATTCTCTATCCAGGTGGCAAACTTCTGTTTCTAAATATAATGGTTCCTTGATGTGATAACCATTATATGATGGACATTCATGTGTAGAGAAATCTCCTTTTACGAAGATGGCAAAGTTCTTCATATGCAAACGCTCTTGTATGTGACAAGGGAAAAGTGATGACAACATTTTGTTTGCAGAGATCAGTGTGAGATGAGTTGGCAGTTTCTATGGGCAGACTGAAGCCTAGCAAGATATTATATTTTGATTGTGGTAGTAGCTGTTTTCCTGAAAAGTTCAGTTATCAAATACCTAGAGGTTACTGAGTCTCATCTCCAACATTTTCCATCTTAAGTGCAGTTCTTTAGTAAAACAGCAGGAGCACAACATTAATGATTTGGGTCTAGTCAATCAGCTGCACAACAGTAAATTGGTGGGGAGGGATGCAGGCATACATTCAAAACCCTCCTCTAATGTCCCTATGCAGCTACATATAAAGAAATACAGATGGTTAGCGTGAAGATCTGCAAGACAATTTGCTTGAACTGTGTTTGAATGTACTTATAGCTCTGTTTGTTACACAGCTACTGCCTTTTATGACTTTCTGATGCAGGTAAGATGAAAATGCATTCAATTAAAGGTTCTTGCAGTACCTTTTGTTATGATTTCCCTTCAGGTTTCCTTCCTGAAGGATGAGGACAGCCTCAGGAACAGAATCAAGCAGGTCTGTCTTCTTCTGATAGAGACATACTGTTGAAGTTGTCACAAATAGCAAATACGCTTGCGTGAACTACATCTAAGTGAGACAGTATGAATGTGAGTGAGATAGAGCAGGATGTAGACCTTGGATGGAAGGAAGACTGCAATGGAAGCTCTAAGGACGAAGCAAGCTCCTCAACAAGAACCAAGGCATTAAAGATGCTATGTAAGCAAAGAGGGTGCAACTGATGGCATTACCTAGTTGGGTAATGAAATGTCTGCAAGCAAACAATCAAGCTCAGAGAACACCAAGAACTCCAGAAGTAGGAGGATCTGCATGAATACAACATTAGGATTACATGACTGCAAGACAGATGCTCCTTCAGAAAGACCATAGAAGGTAGCATACTAGAGGTCTATAAAAGTTTCCACCTTCTAAAGAAGAATCTATTTGCAACATCCAATCTAGCCTTCTCCAGTCCAAGCATATTTCAACATACTTCAGTGTTGCACTTACCTACAGGGTTGGCTTATAGGGTGGTTTTGTGTGTGTTGATCAGGAAAGAATGAGGAAAGAATAAGCAATAATTTATATAATACTATGAGTAATATAAAACTATTTATACTTTATCTGTTCTGCGTTGGCAACTGCCATCAGTTTGGAGATTCCAGGTAGGCTCTAAGGGCCTTTTTCCTATTGAGAACCTAGATAAATTATGTCTTGGCAAAAGTGAAAGTTATCTTTGTTGTATTGGAACAGTTGGCACTGATTCTGACCAATCAAATTGATTTCCGCTGAACCCCCAGCATTGCCAATGCATTAAGATTTGAAGTCCAAGAGCTTGAAACACAGAAGTCTTCATCTGCAAGAGAGGCTTCCTTCAGAAAAACTGCTCTATTCAAGTTAAGGCATTGTTCCCTAGAGTAGACTTTACCCTGGTTAATCTTTGATAATGCAGTTCTCCTACTAAAGTGTGGCTCACCTGGGCTCAGGAAGTGGGTTTTACAAGAATTCCACTGATTTTTTTTCCCCAGATCCCATATTTGGTTTCTCTTTAAGTAATTTGGGTGCCAAATGATGCCTCCCCCCACTTTGGAGTTACACACCCTCCTTGAGAAACTCAATGAAATAACTACCATCTCTTGGTTGTAAACAGAACACAGATTTACCATTAACATCTACCAAGCAGTTTTACAGAAATCAAATGGTTAAAACAGAAGAACACTGCTACTGTTCCCTGCTAGTGCTTTTACACTTGAGTAAGAATCACATTAAACAACACAATTGGGAATCAATGTAGCGAATCCCTTTTCTGCCTCTTTAGAAAGGTTTGTGCTAAGAAGCAAGCCACTAGACTTTGTTCCCAGTGCACATAACTATTTGTGTGCACACACTCACAGACACACACTCCAGATCAGTCTCTTTTCCAGAGATGCATTTGAAGCCAGCTGCTTCTTGGAGGCTTGCAATTTGGGGCATTGTGGGGTGGACGGTGTCAAAAAAACAGTCAAGTTGGCATCCACAAGTATGCAGCTAAAGCCTCACGCCTTTGCTGTGTGTCTCCAATAAAAAAAAGTGGCAGTTGTAATTGGGAATTCTCTGTTTATTGATGGATATCTGACTTTCTATCCACCATGTCCTTTCTCACTTCCTTCTTTTTTTCTTTTATGTAGTCATTTCTTTTATTCCTTAAAGGTTTAAAAATAAATTTGGAAGGGGCTTTGATTCTGTGATCATGGCCACCATCTTGAACTTTTTAGATCCCTCCCTGAGATCACCCCTGTTTGCAATTTAAAAGCATCAATGGATATTCCAGCTGAAGAAGCCCCTTTTCTCAGTCAGACCTTAATCACATGCCCTGCCCTGGATGGGCTTCTTCCCACCTGGGCTCTTGTCTTGGCCTCCCTCTGGTTGGTCCTGCTGCTCATCTGGGTTCCTCTGGTCCCAATCCCAAGACACACTTCCCTGCCAGTCACTCTTCTCCATTGGCCATTCAGTGCCAAGCAGTGTTTCTCAACCTTGGCAACTTTCAGACACGTGGACTTCAACTCCCAGAATTCCCCAGCCAGCCATTCCCAATGCTGGCTGGGGAATTCTGGGAGTTGAAGTCCACAGGTCTTAATGTTGCTAAGGTTGAGAAACACTGGTGCCAAATAATCATAGAATCATAAGGAGGTCTTCCAGTCCAACCCCCTGCCCAGGTCAGGATACCTGTTGCTTCCTTGTCCTTGTCTCCATGGGTGGTTCCTCCTTCTAATTTCAGTAGAGAGGGAAACCCCTGCCAAGCTGGCTCCATTTTACCTCTTTACCTAAGTGATTTCTCCTGTCTCCTACTGCAGAGAGGGAAGGGTCTGTCCTTTTTCTCCTTATCCTTTATTTTCCCCCTCTTTCCTTACTTCTTTTCCCTAAAGCTCAGCTCAACAAGGTGGACCAGACCAAGAAACCAATGCCATGTAGGTCAGGACTACTTTTATTGTAAAGCTATCATAATAGAAACTTGCACATCTGAATGTGCTTCCCCCTCCCTCCCTCCCTCCCTTTATCTTCCTGTGAACTAAGGAGGGGCTTGTCTGAGACATTTTCTCAAGTTATTTTCTTGGCCTGGGCTATCTGACCATTGCCTTGGTAGGAGCTCTTCCTCCTGTTCTTTAAGGCCATTCCCTCTGCCCTCTATGTAAGCTTCTTTTTCTCCTATCTCTATCTATCTATCTATCTATCTATCTATCTATCTATCTATCTATCTATCTATCTATCTATCTATCTATCTATCATCTTCACAACCCATCTTGACAAATGACTCTCAGTGGTCGAATTCTATTTCTTCAAATTCTTTGTTCCTAATTTCCCTCTTTTCTCTAAACTGCTTTTTCTAAATATCTTTTCCCACTTCTCCTCCTTATGGCCCCTGTTTGGCTTTCTGGCTAAATGTCTGCTTGGCAGAAGTGCAGTGCCTTTATACACTGCTCAGCATTTTGATCTCATTCTTCCTTCTTCCTATTTCTATCTTAGTACATGTTTCTCTGCCCTGAATCTCATTCCCTAAGTTTCAATTCCTGCCCCCACTTGTAATGATATGTGGGAAAGACCTTGGGAGACAGGACGAAGAGATGCTGCCTAGGGAATGGTCAGATAAGAGAGGGCAGAGCCCACAGCTGCATAATGAGAGGGGCAAGAGGCTCAGAAGGGACCCTCCCTAAGGTCCTGGGCTGTAAAGGAGACAGTGGGCAAACTCTACTTTCGGGCTTGCAAGATTCTGTTAATGTAGCTTTACAATGAAGTAGAAGTAGTTTAGCTGGTTGTGTTCCTCTCTGGTCTACCTGGTAAGGCTGACACCACTCCATGCCTTTCCACTCTGGGGAAAGACCAAAGAGAAAGTCCATTATTTCCTCATGAACAGGCAGATCTTTCAGTGGTCCGTGTAGATATCTAATTACAGCTTCGGAATTTAGTGGCCTTATGGGAACTCTCCCTCCTGACTTAAAAGATTTATGGCTCCTGCTCTCTCTTTTTGAGATGATCACGTATGCAACATCACTTCCTTCAAAATCTGATGAAACAGATTTGTGGAGTTTATGGGCCATCTTGGTTGTTCTGTTCAGGAAGAGCCTGTTGGTTGATGCCATTGAGATAGGACCACAAATCCTATCTCAATGGCATCAAAAATATCACTGGTTGCTGCTGGAAGCTGGACTAGATTGATTTAGAACTGACCCACTGAAAGGGTTGTTAGGATGATCAATATCAGAGAAGGGCCAATTTGTAATTTGAAAGGAATTTAAGACTATAGTTTAAGATCATAAATGTTAGATTTTTCATTCCACTGCAAGCCATGATAGAAATAAGCCAACATACCGTGGATCTAAGTTCAAAAAAAGCATAATAATTAATTACTGTGATATCCAAGAGGATGAAATGAGAGGAGGGTATCATTATTTATATGCCATTTCTTTTCTAAAGATTAGACTGCTCTTCTTCAACCTGAGGCCCTCCAGATGTTCTGAACTTCAGCTCCCATATTTCCTACCCTGCACACATGGAAATTGAGATCCAACATATTGGGAGGGAGATCTGTTGGGGAAGGCTGCCATAGACTTTTTAATATAGTGAAATAAGAGAGGAGAATTAGAGATTAAGCTGAAAACCTAGAGCTAAGATACACAGCCAGAAATAATTAGAAATGTGAAGACTGGCAATAATATATATTTTTTTCAATAACACAATGAAGGCTGAGTTGTAGAAGTAACAGAAAAATTCCCTGCTCAAGCAGTGAAGTTCAAAAGAAGGAAGGAAGGAAGGTTAAGTCAATTACTTTAATTCTAGTTCTGGAAGAAATGGGGGATGGGGTGGAATGGGCAGAAAGGTACAAATTAAATAAAAATGCCAATTGATAGACAAAGAGTTTTCAGTGGGCTAGTTTTAATTATCTGTGATTTTTATTTTTTTCTTCACTATTAAGTCGTTCAGTAAAGTAAGGGGGGGGGGGGAAGGATGTGAATGCATACAGAGATAATCTGAGATGAACAAATGTTGAATGCAATTGCCTATTAAGCTCTTTGTCAAAAAAATCTAGGCTTGAGCTAAAAACCTTGGAAAGCCCAAGCATTAGCCTTTGCTTGGGTTGTCCGTATTGGATTACCTGTGATCACATCCCATAGTTCTCTTCAAATGAAAAATGAGAGTCAATATAGTGTAATAATTAAGGGGCTGGACTAGGACTGGGAAGATCTGGGTCAAGTTCACCCTGAGTCATGGAAACTTAATGCGTGGCTTTGGGCTACTTGCTGTCTCTCAGCTCATAACTTACTTTATGGGTGTAGAGAATAAGGGAGAAATATGCAACAGCCATTATATAAGCAAAGAGGGATGAAGCATACTTTAAGTCCTGGGAAGGAAGATGGTATCTGGAAGCAATTCAGGCACGCTGAGTCCTTGCTGTTTTTGTTGATTTCATCCCAATGAACCATAATCTTTTTCTTTTGGTGGGACAAGATTAAAGGGGCTTTAATTTAGGACAGGAATAGTTTCTTTAGATTTGATAGGGTTATGTAAAGGTGGGGGAACTAAGATTGGCCTCAGTCTTGTTCATGTAGCTGGAGAAAATGTTGTAGGAGTGAACCTCCATTTGGCCAATATGGATCTGGTTTCCTTGCAGAGTGGATGTGCAGTTTGCTGAATGTGTAGATGAAGACCGTAAGTGTGCCTGATGATTGGAACAATGCTGCTATATACACAAGGCAATATAGTAAGAATGGAAGCAAAAACTACAGGGGGATTAGTTAGTGAAGCGTGCCTGGAAGGTGTCGGACAAAATTCTCATTGATAGGTATGAGAAATGGCTATGAGCAAATTTTTGAAATGAAGTGCAGCTTTATGCCAATCACTGGGTTTTGTAATTAGCAACTCATTTAGGAATGCATGAATGTAAGACAGAAAGTTTATTGTTCAAACGTTGATTTAGAGAAAGCATGTGATAAAGCAAACAGGGCTGAATTGTAGAATGTTCTGAATGAATATGGATTTCAAGTTACGCACCTGGGGAAATAGGAAAATAACCAGACATGCAGACTGTGATTGAAAAATAGCAGGTAGGGAGCAGTCAGTTGCAAGGAATGAACGTCCATCAAAAGAAGCAAAAATGGCTATATATAAGGGTGTGTTTCGGCCCACTTGGTTCTATGAAAGTGAAAGTTGGAAATGTCAGCAGAAACATAGAAATAAAATGCAATAGGAATTGAGTACTTAAGAAGTGTGTGTGTGTGTGGCCAACCAAGAAGAGGTGGGATCAAGAATGAATAGGTGCTGAAGGAATGTGTATTGAATACAGAGTGACTATCCAGTCTGAAAGAAGTATGTTGAGGTGGCTTGATCATACAACAGGAATGAATGAAGACTGGACTGTAAACCAAATTCATGACTGAAGAGTGAATGGGTGAAAAGGAAGGGGAAGGTCAACAAAGATGTGGTTGGATGAAGTTGAGATCCAAAAGGGAAAGGTGATAAGTTCAAAGAGTAAAAGGCAGCACAGATGGAAGCACAGATAGGTATGGAAAGGAATAGTGAATGGTGCTAGGGCAAAGTAGATTTACTACGTTCCTTCTCTTTTTAAACTCATAATTGAATCCCTTTATATTACTATCCTTTACTCCTTGACTGTGTTTTGCATAACGCTACTTATCCGGAAAGGGATCACTGTGATGGGTATGTATGTATCTGATAATTGTTTGGAACAATCAATATGCAGACAAAACATACTGGATAAATGGTTTGGCATTTTAAAGCCACTGCAGAACCTGTGATGTCCAATGCATCTGGAAATTCTCTTTGTCCTATTATTTGTGTTTTTGTTTGTTGTTCTTTTATAGTACCATTGTAAACCATTTCTGGATTTTCACAAGAATAAGAAGCAATATATAAATACCTTAATAAATGCAACAAAATTATAGGCTGGATGAGACCCAATTTGGTGTTGTAGTTGAGGCACCAGGTCAGAAGCCAGGAGACTGTGAGTTTTAGTCCTGCCTTAGGCATGAAGCCAGCTGGGTGACCTTGGGCCAGTCCCTCTCTCTCAGACCTGGGAAGAAGGCAAGGGCAAGCCACCTCTGAAAATGTTGCCAAGAAAACTGCAGGGAATAGTCCAGGGGGTTGCCAGGAGTCAAGACTGATTCAAAGGCATCATCATCATCATCATCATCATCATCACCATCATCACCATCACCATCACCATCTAGATGGATTTCCCTTCCATCGTTCAGATATTTTCTATGCATGAGATATCCTTGCATCTAATGAATTGGACATTAGTCAACAAAAGTTTAGCCATACTGTATTGGTCAGCCCTTCAGATGCTCCAGGAGTCTTTGTTGGTTTTGCTTGAAGAGAGTTTGTTTTACATCAGCTCTTGGCTGTTATGCGCAGCCTGCATACCAGGGGTACTAATTTTTACTGGCAAAAAAGTGAGTTTAGACAATGCAGTTTAATCTTTAAAAAGAGGGTCATTAAAATGATGCATCTTTCACCGAAGAAAGTATTTTTAAACCTGCTAATTGCAGAGGACAAAAATCAGTAGACAAAAGCAATTGTTTAGGAATATGTAGCCCTCTGCTAGCTCCAGAGCACGTATGTGTCTTCCAGTCCCAAATGTCTGCTGCCTTTACTTCATTATTGGAATTTTTATAACTTCTTTTGGGCTGCTGGTGTAACAGGGAAGGGACTTACGGTTTAATAAATGGAATCTATTACCTATTTTGATAATGACAGTCATCTGTAATATTGTCATTCTTATTCCCTATTACAGTAACAACCTGGCATTAAAACAAATAAGTCAATAAAGAAAATCTCTTTACCTTTCTGCCTCATCAGCCAAAACTGCCATTTTGACTTATCAAGTAGATCTTAGTTAATTAATATTCTTATTAAACTAGTTAAAGCTTACAGTTCTTCTTGTCATCATACTAAGGTGAATTATAAGAAGGAAAAGGAAGGAAGGAAGGAAGGAAGGAAGGAAGGAAGGAAGGAAGGAAGGAAGGAAGGAAGGAAGGAAGGAAGGAAGGAAGGAAGGAAAGGAGAGGAGAGGAGAGGAGAGGAGAGAGGGAAGGAAGGGAGGGAGGAAGGAAGGAAGGAAGGAAGGAAGGAAGGAAGGAGAGAGAGAGGGAAGGAAGGAAGGAAGGAAGGAGAGAGAGGGAAGGAAGGAAGGAAGGGATAATAAATCACTTAATTTGGTCATTGCTTATATAAATGAGACCACCTGAAGTAATAACTTGGAATTTGGCATCTGTAAACTATTTCAGACAGGTCAATGTATGTTTTACATCTAAGTGTTTTAAAAGACACTAAACTAACACAATTACCCTTTTTACTCCAGTACTTAAACAAGTTTAATAACTTTTTCCTTGGAGGATCTAACAATATTTTATGTTAAAGACATAGCAAATTGTTATCCTGCATCGTAAAATTGAAAACCGTATGGATTTGGCCATAGAATTGTACTCTGGCTCAGAAATGGCTTCAGAGTGTGAGTGCTTGTGAGAGAGAAAGGTGCAAAAGAGAGAGAGAAAACTAGTTAATTTCTCCCCCATCCTTATTGTGGGCAAAGGAAAAAAATACTTCAAACCTGCTGCTAAAGCCACTGGCTCAAAAGAACACCAAGCAACAGCGTAATGATAAAAATGTTCTGCTAATTATTTTTTCCATGGGTGTTTGTTTGCTCAGTCAAATATAAAACTTAGGGAATGAATCACAGAATGAAAGAATATTGAACATAATAGTAGTGTAGCATCCTAAGTATGTGTCAGGATGCTGCATGCAACTCACAGTTTGTGCATGGCTTCCAAAACCACCCAGAGTCATTGGGAGTCGGGTGGCATATTAATAATAATATTAATAATAATAGTAGTAGTAGTAACTGTCATCACTGGATTAGACATCCTAGGTTGCCTAAAATAGTATGAGCATGCTTGAGGTTAAACTGGGCTTTGGTTGAGCTTACGGAGTGCTTTCCAAAATGTAACCAAGCTGACAATTGTGGACCCTACACAATAACCCCAGTGGGCTATTGCTGCATTTAACACAGATACAGTTACTACTGGGAACTTAGTCGACATCTTTTCTTTCTTATTAAAGAGCGTTATTTCAAAGCCTTGAATGACCAAAGCCACAACAGGCAATGGAGATCTCAACTGATGTGGATATCTATGGCAAACAGAAGACTGTGCCTTGGAATGTAAGAGAAGTAATTGGTAAAGAGGGTGAATTAATGAATGAAATGGAAGAAAGAAAAGAAAACCAGTGTTGTTGTGGGTCTGTAAAACTAAGAGAAAGGGGAAGGATGTGATACGTTTGAATGAAAGTAGTCTGATCTTGTGGAGTAGAGTTGATGAATATATGCAGGGGGTAAGGGTGTAGGTTTAATTATGAATGAAAGGGCTTACGTGTCAGAAAGTACGAACTGGTGTCATTTAAGTTGTTGTATAGGTGCATATGAAAGTAGGAATCCATTGGTTGGGGATAGTTCTACGTTATACTCAAGGGTATGGTGATTGTGGAAGAACAAGGGATGAGTCTGGGGAAAAAATAGTGCCGCATCTGGAACGTTGGCAAAGAAAATCCACAACCACAAAGCATTCCATTTGGCAACATGAATGGAGGTATGGGAACAAGATGAGAGCATACAAAGTATACAAAGAGTATACAAAGAAAGTGAATGGCCCATTCAGAGACCCAAGAATGAATGATAGATGACTGGTGAGAACTGAATTACAGAAAGGTATGTTTGTTTCAAATGCATGGTTTGAGCCTAAGTCCATTCAAATATACAGATGGAAAAAGAAGGGCTATTCTTTCTACACTTTCCATAACACTGCTAAATGATATAATATGATCATTTACACACACACATGCTTAAGAACAACAGTGAAAGAACTGCATTGGTTTACCTAGTCCAACATTCTGTTTCCAAATGGCCAAGCAGACGTCCTTGGAAAACAGGACAAGAATGCATCAATATTCTCCTTTTACATTCCCAGCCAGTCATAATAAACAGGTTCTACCTCTAATAGATAACCTAAAGGAACCATGATTGCTAATTCCTGTTGGCCTTATCCTCCATGTTGTTGTTGTTGTTTATTCGTTTAGTCGCTTCTGACTCTTCGTGACTTCATGGACCAGCCCACGCCAGAGCTTCCTGTCGGTCGTCAACACCCCCAGTTCCCCCAGGGACGAGTCCGTCACCTCTAGAATATCATCCATCCACCTTGCCCTTGGTCGGCCCCTCTTCCTTTTGCTTTCCACTCTCCCTAGCATCAGCATCTTCTCCAGGGTGTCCTGTCTTCTCATTATATGACCAAAGTATTTCAGTTTTGTCTTTAATATCATTTCCTCAAGTGAGCAGTCTGGCTTTATTTCGTGGAGTATGGACTGGTTTGATCTTTTTGCAGTCCAAGGCACTCTCAGAATTTTCCTCCAACACCACAGTTCAAAAGCATCGATCTTCCTTCTCTCAGCCTTCCTTATGGTCCAGCTCTCGCAGCCATATGTTACTACGGGGAACACCATTGCTTTAACTATGCAGGCCTTTGTTGTCAGTGTGATGTCTCTGCTCTTAACTATTTTATCGAGATTTGTCATTGCTCTCCTCCCAAGGATTAAGCGTCTTCTGATTTCCTGACTGCAGTCAGCATCTGCAGTCATCTTTGCACCTAGGAATACAAAGTCCTTCACTGCTTCTACATTTTCTCCCTCTATTTGCCAGTTACCGATCAAGCTGGTATCCTCCATGAATGTGTCTAATTGCTCTTTAGGACCATTCACACTTGTAGCCATCATCGCTTCCCACATCCCTTAATTCCACATATTCTGGTGTTATGAGATCAGATCCCATTGTACGGATGCTTCCGTGGTTGCAAGCTGGGCTCTAGTAACTAGTGGGCTCAGCCAAGAAAATTCCAAATTTGCTCTAGAAAGTGTGATGGAAATCAGCATGTCGACAAATCTGCCCCTTCTTAGTTATCTCTGGAAGCAAACCCCAGAACAAAAAGTGCTCTTGAAATGAGACCAAACAATGAAAAAATAAGCAAGGTAGCCTTTATTTCCACTGGTGTCTCCGGGTGAAAAATGAATGCTTCTCAGCACTTGGTGATTTCTTGTATAAATGTTAACATTTGCCCGAGTCCCTGATTTGGCTTCCAGCAGTGGATTCATTGTTCATTGTTGCACTGCTGTATGTGATTCAGCCTCATTAAGTAGGCTTTTTCTCCCTGCAGGCCGCACCATAAATCTGAAACAAATCCTTCCTAGCAAATTCTGGGGTGGATATTGCACAGAAAATCCCAAAGACAGGATGCTGACCACCAGCAGCTTAAGCAGCGCCGATTTTACAGTAAGAAGGGCTTGGAGCTGTTTTGGCTCTAAATAACATGAGACGCACAGCTGCCTTCTAGATCACAGCATCTCTAGCAGCTCCATCAGCACCAGCATCAGCATCAGCATCAGCATCCGATTCTCACCCTGGAAAGAGCTGTACAAGTTCTGATATTGCAGCACTGAAGGGAGGCACATTTTTGCCTTTGCAAGCAGGCAGCAAGGCTGTACTCTTGCCTCCACAACACCAGTACGGAGGAGAAAAATTACTCTGCTTTTTTATCTCCACCGTTCTCATTCAATCTGATAAAAGAAAATTTGCTTTCAGTGTTTTTTTCAAGGGAGGAGAATGTTGCGGAAAACTTCACACAGGTAGAGATTGAAGTCATTGCATTCATTTGGTTTAGTGGCCAAAAGAGGTACGGGAGTGTTCTGTTTTTAATTGTACTGTCAGGACCTCAGGAATCATCCACCGCCCTGGTTTCCTACAGTGCAATTAAATTCAAAAGACTTTTTCGGATAGTGAAATGTGGGCATCTATGGAAGCTTCAGAGGGATGGAAAGATGTGTAATAGAAAACAACAGTACAGGTAGTCCTCAACTTACAACCATTCATTTAGTGACCATTTGAAGTTATGTCAGCATTGAAAAAAGCAATTTATGACCGGTCCTCGCACTTACAACTGTCACAGAATCCCTGCGATCACGTGATCAGAATTCAGATGCTTGGCAACTGGCATATATTTAAGATGGTTGCAGCATCTCAGGGTCACGTGATCACCATTTGCAACCATCCCAGCCAGCTTCTGACAAGCAAAATCAGTGGGGGAAGCCAGATTTGCTTAACAACAATGTGATTCACTTAATGACCACAGTGATTCACTTCATGACCATGACAAAAAAGATCATGTAGTTGGGCGTGACTCACTTAACAATTGCCTCACTTAGCAACAGAAGTTCCAGTCCCAAGTGTGGTCGTAAGTTGAGGACTACCTATAGCTGAAGTCCATCTTCTCCCTCTTCTGGGGATATCGTTTATCTTAGATTATGAGGCTGTGGGGAGCATCCATCTTTCTTTTCCGGTAATTGTACAGGACAAACAGAATATGGTAACAAATGTCTTCACTTACTGTTCTCCAGCCACTGATAGATGATACTATTAATGGCCACAGAAGTTCTATTCTGACATAATGGATACACCCAGAGGTCTTTATCTTGTAGTACAAAAGGCGGAAACCTGTCTCTGCCGAGATGTTGTTGGACTACAACTCTTCCTATGTTTTATAGTGAAGGTGTGAAAGCGTGAGAGGTTTTGTTTCTCAGCCAACTTGTGGCAGAGGCTGATGCTGACCTGGGCAGAGGGAGTAGCTGGCCCAAGGGCACCCAGTGAGCTTCCATGCCTAAGGGACAACTAGAACCTGGGTCCTCCTGAGCCACTACAGCGTGCTGACTCTCGGAGGGCAGGACAAACAAGTTATAAAACTGAATGTGTCCATTCTGAATTTAGATGTCATAATTTTAACTTTGCCAATGCATCACTTTTACCGCCTCATTTCTCTGTACCGTTGCACATGCCAGGCTTCTTTTCCACTGTCATGTTCCATTCAAGCTTCTCTTACTTACTTTAAGTGGCCTCCACCATTCATAATTTTAGAAAGCAGGAGCATGTGTTCCTCTTCCCTGCTAGCCAGCTTTGCTTTCCTAGCAGAAAGATCCAATCTCCCACATCTCTTCTTAAGAAAGACGCCTTCTGATTCCTGCCTACCCCACCCCTGAAACAGGGCAATAAAGAAGCATATAGAAGTCCAAATGTAGGTGAATCACTTTAGCATATCACGGTCCCCTTGGGAACCCAGGAAGATCCGATCTGCTAAGAAACTTAAGACTTGTTCTCCAGCTTTCCAGAAGGCAGGAAACAAAACAGGGGATGACTGACAGGCAGATCCTGAATGAATGTTAGGGGGGGAAAAGTCCTAATTGTTAAACCGCTTCAATAATGGAACCAGAGCTCAGGGAGGTGATGGGCTTCCTTTCTCTGGATGTGTTCAACTAGAGGCTGGACAGTGATCTGTCCAGGATGTTTTCTTCTGGAGCAGAAGGTTGGATCTGATGGCCTAAATAGCATCTTCTAACTCTAGGATTCTCTTCCATGAATCCAGACAGACAGGTCCAATATTATTCGCTCAGTCTGGAAACCATGCTCCAAATTTTCAGATATGTAAACATGCCCTTCTCTATTTTTTACAAATCAAAACTGGAGACCCTGGAGGTTAAAGCTGGGATTGTCTGCATATAAAATAGTTTTCTTCTGAACTATGAGCCCTCCAACCTCTCGTTCCTTTCTGCTTATCTTGACTTTCTTCATTTTAGCTTGCATTTCCTCATATTCTCTTGGTTCAGAACGCCAAGAGAATAAGAGCTAAGAACACCACCCCTGGAAGCCAAATCAGGGAGTTGAGCAAATGCTAACATCATTTTTCACCAGCCAAATAAATGCCATTCTACTTATTTTCTCAGTATTGGGCATTATTCCAAGATAATGTCTCATTCTGCTGAGCTTTGATTAATAGTTAACAAGGATTATATTTCCCCCCGAATGCTAACTTTTATGCACCTCATAAATCAGGAGAGGGCAATCTATGGCTTACATAGATGTGCAGCATGGTATAGCATTAGTGGATACAATTGTACTTTCATACCGATTTTCTAAAATCTCTATAACATCTCCTTCAAATCAAAAAACAAAGACAAGGAAAATCTGACTATTACAAACAGCCCATACACATTGACAACTACTCTTAACATGCCAATCATTTGATTATAGTATATGTCTTCTTTACTGCCACTGCCATGGTGCTATTTTTCATGACCATCACCTTCCTAATAGGACCAATCCAAATTTAGATAACATCTCATCAGATAAAAACAACAGAAATGGGGTGCCACCACCAAGAAGGGGTGCCTTTGTTTTTATTTGGCTTATTTCTAATGCAGGAGATAGAAAGGAAAAGCATTAGCTAATGGTCTTAGAGCTCAAGAAAATTGGTATAAAATTGGGTTGCTCCTTCATCTAATTACTATGGCGTGATCTGTATTTTTTTAATAGTAATCTTATTAAACATTACAATTTAAAAAATACAAACTAAAACAAACTAAAAACACTAAAAGAATAGAAAATAGAAATAGAAAGGGCAGAAAAGAGAAAAAATAGAAGGAAAAATAGAAAAAGAAAAAAAATAAGAATATAGTAAAGAAAAAGAAAAGAAATATATAAAGAAATGACTTCCCCCTTCATCACAACAAATATAAACAATTTTAGTTACTTATCATCTTCTCTTAAAATACAACAAAGGATCTCTACTTCCCAAATCCCATCTCTTATCCATAACAAATCCTTAAAGGCTTGTCATTTTAGTCCTGGTCAGCAAAAGTCCATTAAGGATTACCAGAGACAACAACATATCTGTTTTAACCTTGATCAAATAAGCCAACTTTTTATTCCTTCCTTTTACTTTTAACAATTTTTATCTTTAGTCCCTTCAAATAATGCTCTAGAGCTTGATTTCTTTTCATTTTTTCTTTGTCCCTTCTCACAAAATTCTTCAAAACTTTAACAAGTCTCTTTTGCAAATCCAATATAGGAAAATTATCCAGGTCACTCGCTTGTTATTTGTATATCCCTTTTAATTATTAAAACATCAGCCAGTTTCTTTTGTATGTCCAGTGTAGCATCTTTTTCCATATCATTCTTGTAGCCTTTCATTTTTAAATCCGCTTTTGGATCAGTCTTGGCCAGCTATGTTCTTCTCCAGCATTTTCCTATGGGAAGGATTCTTATAATTAATTTCAAAATCTTATTTCAAATCCATCTGGACCCTTAGTCCATTTGTAACTTTCCAAAACCAACGTATTAATCACCCTTTTGCTGTTTATTTGAAAAAAAATGACTTTTTTAAAAAGTCCTTAAACTGATATTTAAAATTTCTTTCACTAAAGATTGAAGGAAACTCACCAGTGCTGTAAAAAATGTGTCATTCCAAAGGTTGTAATATTTGAAAAGCAATTAACAATTTCCAAAAGTGATTGGAAAAGAAGTATGCAAACCCTGTGCCCATAAAGGTGCCGACTGCAGTTTGAGCTGAGATGGCATTCTCTTGTCTCCCAGAGCTGTCTGGAGCACTTGTGAATGATCTCAAGTCCTCTCCTTGTCTGGGGAGGAATTTCAAACAGCCGGTCTGCTCGCCAGCTCTTTATTCTGCTGTGGTCATCGGCTCCCCTTTTAGCAGAGCTGTCTTCGGTTTGCCATTTCTTTCCTGGAACTCCACTATGGGATGATCTATACTGAAGAGGGTTGGCTACTCCAAAACTTTTGCCCAACTTCCTCCATGTGAAAGGGGACACTTTACTATTTCAATGTCAGTTCTTCTTTCCTTAGCAAATGGAAGCTTGGCCTGGTGTGGCAAGAATAAATCCCCATTTCCTGCACTTGTGTGATTGCATTAAGCGTTTTTCAACTCTTTATGCCACAGGCAAGATTGAAAAAGGCTTCATTTAATGCTGTGATTCCAAAGGCAAATTTCAGCCTTTGTGTGAAATTAAAGTGAAATGATGACTCTTCTTTCTCTTGATTGTGTCACTAAGAAATGTGCATGATGTTTCATTAACTCATTAAAAGAAAGCTGTCCTAAATATCTTCTTTCTGGGTGGGATTTTGCTTTAAAAGTCTTGATGGTACAATTTTTTCAAGCCAAATTGTGCCTGTGTCAAATGATGAATTACATTCATTTGGAAGTTCTAGGCAGGGTATAAATAGTTGGCTTGGACTTCATTACCATATTTCATTATTGGTATTGTTGGCTTCTGTTCACCATCATTATCTTTTTGCCCTAGTTGACCTCTTTGACTTTGCCATGGCAATATTTTCTTGGCCCTCTTGGCCCTTTTCCTTTGCTGTCACAAACACAGCTCACCATGAATATTTCTCCTGTCCCATGTTACAGCTAATAATCTCTTTGTCTTAATTGCTAATCATGTCTATTAGCAAATTACTTGGAGGAGAACAGCTCATTTCAAACTGCTTTGGCAAAATGGCAATGTCTAAGATCTGCAGTCCTTTTTTTAAGGACAGTCTTTCCATACCTATAGTGGTAGATAGGATGGATTTGTAAGACACAGGATTCCTGGTCTGTGTGGTTATATAATTCTGGAAACTGACATCCAACAACTCTGGAGGGCACAAGGGTTGGGGAATGCTCTGCAAAATGAAAACGTGCAGGAAGAATATTCTTCAAGGAGATAGGTGGCCAGTGCATTCATATCTAAGGCCTGTGAACATCACTGCAGAATGTTCTAAGTAAACTTGTGCCAACAGAAGTGAACCAAGTCCTTCAGAGTGTCCTTCTCTAACCCCATGCTATTCTGCAAACAGTGGAGACTCTTCAAAGCTGAAGTCTTGACCTGGAGATGGGTGCTTCTTTTCACATGATCTTTCATTTGGTATGCTTCCTGGACTACTGCACAGGGAAAAATGCACAAGATTCTGCAGGGGAAATTGTAGAAATCTGAGCAATGCTGGGTTGGGGGGTTTGTTCATGCTTGGTAGCGTCTTTCTTCAGCCAAAGTGTCTGATCTGGATAATGGCTTGTCCTCTGAGCTCAGCACCAAGGCCATGAAAGTGTAGAATCTTTTGTATGTAACCCTCAATGCACAGACAAAGACAGGACCTCGAAGGACAACTGCAGTGCAATGGATTATTGCAAGTCCAGATATGAGGAACTCATGTTCAAATACTTGGTTAGCTATAAAGAGGAGACAGAGATCAATAGTTTGGTTTTTATTTGCTGTATTGCATGGTCCCGGTTGGTTGGTTGGTTATTTATTTATTTATGTATATATTGAATTTCTATAGCTACCCATCCCTCATTTGTGACATCAGGAGGCTCACATCATTAAAATAGCAACAAAAACCATAAACAGAATACAAATAAAACAATAGCTTTCGCCATCTCCAGCTCAAACCATCTCAGGGACCAGAACCTGGGGAATGTCTAAGAGAGAATATTCATATTCTAATATTCAATATTCCAAGAAAGAATATTCAATAGAAGAGAATATATGTCGCTCAGGGTTGAACTGTGGAGGTGGTGGTGTTCTCTGTGTTGAAATTATCAGGGGTCAACTCGGCATCATCTCACGAGCATAATAAGAGGGTTTATCTGAGAGGTGTGTCTCTATTGTGCTTGTGGGAAGTCACATGGGTCATCTGATTTCCTCTTCCTCCTCCTCCTTGAGTCTGGGAGATACACAGTCTCCATCTTTACCTCATGGGCAGACATGCAGGAAGGAGGCCTGCATAATGCAGGCCTCATCCTTTACCATCTTGCTTGCACACAGACTTCTATTCCACATAGAAAGTGTCTACAAAGAATCAGTGATGAAGTACCTTTCTACTATGAACCTACCTGTATCCAGATCTGCTGAATAAAGTAAGCTATCTCTATTTTTCTTCTAACTGCAGTGTGAAGACTGAACTCATTTCTGAACGCAATTATGCTTGATGTGCACATTCTCTTTTTTGGTCCACGCTTCTACTCTGCAAGATTGCCGTTAGCTGCTTGGAGTTCTTTTATTAAGATTTAAAACTCCATCACTCTGAACCTGATTGTTTTATTGCAGACGTCTTGTTACCCGACTAGGCAACATCTTCAGTGCTAGAAGGGAGTGAGGTTGCAAACCCCTCTCCCTTCTAGCACTGAAGATGTCACTTAGTCAGGTAATGAAATGTCTGCAAGAAAACAACCAAGCTCAGAGAACACCGAGGACTCAAAGAATATTCATCCCAGCAGACATTCCTAGGGGCGAGTGTCTGAGAAGGAGCACCAGGCCAGAGTTCCTGCTTCAAGCTCTTCTATCTAAGTCCTCACAACTTACTTGACCTGGGTATCGAATTAACCCATTTCATGGGTTAAACCATCAACTAACCAAATGGGCTGGTTTTATAGAACACCCTACATCACAATAAAATAAAACAACTCCACTAACCCAAAACTAATCAAGTTTAACAGTTTGTGCAAATATAGCTGGCTTAACTGAATTAAGCATAATGCAGCCATTAAGACTGTAAACTGGCGGGGGGCAGGGGGCAGAATCCTGTTTCCCTTTCTTAGTGCTCCCAAAAAGCTATGGCATTTTGCCTGACTGCTGAAGGTCATTGGCAAAAAGATGAATGCCCTCATGCAAAATTATTATTATTATTATTACTACTACTACTACTACTACTATTAGAAAGATCACCTGGATTGAAATGTGGTATCTTCCTTCCTTCTACCCCCAGCTCCTGTTTTTAATCTTTTGACTGTCTTTTTTTCCCCTTATTTTATAGTACAACAGAGTAATTGTCTTTTAAGGAGGAGACTAGCATTACAGTAAGAGGTGTAACGTAGCCTGGTTAGACATATGAAATTCCATTTCATTGTAAAATCACACTTTTCAATAAGTCAAAATAGGAAATGGCCATTGTTAAGAGTTTTTTTTTTCATTCTCTCCCCACTCCCCAGAGCCAAGACAACTATACCAGAAAACAATCAATTCACAAGGAGAGCAAAAGTTCTTGTGAATGATGAATATAATCCTCAACAACTATAAAGCTCCTTATCATTTTAAAGATGAAATATCTTTCCTACATTCATTATCCTTATCGTGAAAGTTGAGATAGTGTTTCAACAATCCAAGGGGAATGTGAGAGGAGGCAAACTTTCACATTACCCTTAAGGTATTGCTAGCAAGATGTCACTTCCAACACAACTTTAAACATCTCCAGATCATAAGACTACCATGTTAGATATTAGCTGCAATAAACTGGTAGAAGGATGTGTGCAGGATGTGGTCAAAACAGTCAAGATGGCAGCCATGATGGCATGAACAAAGATCTGTTGGTTTCTTTTTGTATGCATTGCATGCGTAATGAAGATAAAAAACTGTGGAACTTCAGATGTGAGGGCGATCTGGCTGCAACATCTGTCACCCCATTGATCGCCGGGGTTGAAATTACACCACTGTGGCTGCCATCTTAATGCTGCCATCTTGACTTTTTGACCACAATCTGTGGACGCCCCTGGACAGACATCTGCTGGAAAGGTTCAGAGTAATGCCACATTAAAAAAAATCTTCCTTGCAGTTTTTCAATAGCGTTCTTTCTTTGAAAAAGATGCTTCTGTTTGTCCATCTTATTCTCCAGTGCTTGAACAATTCTTTTTCAATTTCTTCTGGTGGAGTTTTTGAACTGACTCCATAAAGATATGTTTCACTAAATTGACTCTGCAGTGGATGGACTGTTTTGCTTTGGCAGCTTGTGATGCATTTGACTGAAAAGTACAGAAGGGGATCAACAGGAGAAGGGGACCAGAACGTGTTGTATTCCTGTGACCTGTGAGAAGACGTCCTAGAGTGTGGGATTCATTTGGCTGTTATTTCTTGAAGTGACAACGAAGTCTGATCTTAGAGGGGGAGATTTTACTTTGCCACCCTTTTATCTCCTGGCAATTTCTCAGCTTTGCCCCCTCCTCTGCGAAAGCAGCTTCTGTTTTTCTACGTTATTCTCAGGGCTCTTGAAGATTTCTTTAAATTCGCTTTGATTGATTTCTTTAAAATTTCTCTTGGCACTGTTTTTGAATTGACATTATATAATATCACTGGTGTCCTTGTTTTCTATTCAATGTTTTCCCATCACTATGCGCCTCCCTTTCTGCCCCACATCCAATTCTGATAACACGGCAGAAATGTGTGGGCAAGTCTACTACAATCCATTTATGAGAAATATTCTTCTCCTTCATGATAAATTTCAAAAGCAAATTTTCTTTTACCAAATTGGTATGCAGAATTCCCCATGTTTAGAAATCTGCACCCCCCCCCAAAAAAACCGCACAAACCCCAAAACCATTTGCTATGAAAAATACATGGGCAAGAAATATAACCTTGTAGATTGAGTACTACTACTATTTCTGTTACTACTATTATTGGCATATGTTTATCAGGTTTCTGTTCAGAATGTAAGCAGTCAGAATGATGAATGACAGCATTAAAAGCAAATTCAAATAATTTGAAAGCCATAATACAATTTAAAACAATGCATAGGAGCATAATTCAGCAGTGATGAAAATAATCTTAAAGTGTCTCGAATGCCTTGAAAAATGGAAGCATTTTTAACCGATGGGGAAAACTGTACAACAAGGCTTAGACCTGGATCTCTTAAAGCTGATATTCAGAAAAATGAACACCACCAATGGTAAGTCCCTCTGAATGATCTCAGATCCTACCAGGGGAAAAAGAAGGGATGTGATGCAAATTTTCCAATGATTTCAGTAGCTGGGGAGAAATAAGGTTGTAGTAGATACGCGTTCCAGATCCAGACCATTTAAGAGTTTAAAGAAACAGCACCTAGAATTAAGTCCAAGGCAAACTGGCAACAAATACGCATTTTAAAATCCTCTGAAATGGGATGACTAGGATCTAAAGCTGAGATTCTAAACCATCATAATGGTTGCCCAGCTGTATTACAGTTGTCTATTCTTATCAACTGTAATGGTGATGGAAGCAAAATCTTTTTGTAAAGTTTTTATTGCTTTTAAAATAATAACAAAAGAAGAACAGAAATAAAACACAGGAATAATTACAGTGCAGATACACACATTCTCAAAAAATGAAACAATGCATAAAAAGTGCTGTAAAAAGATGAAAAAATACAACAGAAAAAAAAACCCCCAAAGCATATTGTTACAACAGTTACTATATATACTTATCTAATGTAAATATTACTCAAGTACACATACATTTATTTCTAATACATATACAGTATATATAACTATCAGTTGTCTTTAACCCACTGTATTTTGTATAAATGAGTTCGGTATTTCATTATACATGTCCATACAAAGTTTACATCTCTGGGCAATCCACTCATAGGTGGGAAGTGCAATCAGGTCTTCAATCCATACAACACATTTATCGTCCCAATGCTGCAATATCAGTCTTTTGGCCATAGTAAGGGCATGAGACTCCATCTACATTGTCCAGTTGTCAATTTCCATGTAATAAGTATATAATTCAAGAGAACATTTTCCTCTGAAAGTTTTAATTTTTGTTGCACATATTTATATAATCCACTACTTTCTCCCCAAATTTAATAAGTACAGGGCATTGTAGAAACATGTGTTTTTAAAGAAGCATTATCGGTATTACATCTCCAACAAAATGCTGTCTTAGACAGACCTTTTCATAATGGAGTCCAGTAAATTCTAATTATTATTTTTTGTGGTGTAAGTCATAGTTGAAAGTCCATTCCCACTTTTGCTATAGAAGTTAAGACACTCTCCCATCATCTAGGTAATATAGGAACCTCTGATTCTTTATTCCAGTCATTTCTTAGCATCTGCATATCAAACGGATTTATTGATAACAAATATCTATAAAACCTAATAGTAGGTTTTTTAGTTTTAAAGGATTTAACAAGTTGTTCTAATATCTCAGGTTCCTCTGAAGCTAAAAATGCTGCTGGTCCAAACAAAGTTGTTAACAAATGTCGTAGCTGTAAATATTGCCATTGGGCTACAACTAGTAGATGATATTTATCTCTTAACACGACATATGTTAAAAATTCATCTTCATCATCTATCAGTTGGTCCAAGGTCAATATCCTCGCTTCCACCCAGTTTCTCCATATCACCTTCTTTTTCCCAATTTTTGAAGTTGGGTTTCCCCATAAACTCAATTTAGTGTGGGAAAAAGGGTCAAATCTTCTTTTATTAGGCATTCCATTCCATAGCTTTCTGACCCAATTGTTTCCAGAGATACTAGTGTATTTTGATCCTAATACTGTCCATCCAACCAAAGATGCGATATATGTATATTCCAGAGTTTCACAAATCAGAAAATTAACACCAAATTGTTGGTTTCCAGTATTTAATACTTGACGATAGGTAAACATGATGATATAGCTCTAGATTTGAGAAACTGAATCCTCCCTCATTAATTGCATTTTCTGTAAAGATACTCTTGGGATCAACTGCATAGAAATTTTCTAAATGACAAATTTAATTTCTGAAGATATTTTCTAGATTTATGAACTGGGATTCCTCTCAGAATATAAATTAATCTGGGAAAAATATTCATTTTGAGAGCATTCACCTTTCCCCAAAGGGTAGGATTTAATGACTCCCATCTATTGATACCTGAAGAAACCTCTTTCTATATTTTATTTATATTGCATGTTACTAACTGAGTTATACCTTTTGGTATGCACATACCTAGATATTTAATTGATTCAGTACAAATATAGAAATGATATTCCTTCAATGGATGGGTAATCAAATTTTCACCTATTGGCATCAATTCCGATTCAGCCCAATTAATACAGTGTCCTGCTATTTTACTAAAGGCATCTATTATTTGCATCAACACTGGAATAGTAGTGTGAGGTTTAGAAATAAACAAAAGAATGTCATCTGTAAATTAAACTGATGTGGTGGAAGCAAGATCTTAGCCAGCAAGGAAAAGCCTGAGTAAGTCCACCATCCACAAGTTGACCCCATGCATAAGGAATCCAATTTGGATTGATGAGCTTTCCCAGAGTTTTTCAAAGACAGCTGAGCCTCATCAGGAGCATCTAACAAACCGCCAATCTCTCTATTCATTATCAACAACATTTGTCCTCTGAAGAAACCAAGACACAAAATACGAATGTGCGTGGATGGAGTAGGAGTTGGATGATGGCCAGAGGACCTGACTCCAAATATAAACATTTTGTATAGAGCAAAACACAGAGCATGCAAATTTTATTTATTTATTTATTCATTCATTAGAATTTATTAGCCACCCAACTCCAATGGACTCAAGGCAGTGTACAAAATGGAAAATCCATAAAAACAGATAAAACATCAAACCAAACAGACAGCCCAGACTAAAACAATCTTATAACAACACAGTCAAACAAATCAAACAAAACAGAGGCCCAAGAAATACAATAATACATTGATACATCAACCCCAGGCCTGGGGTCCAAAGCCAGGTTTTAAGAGCTTTCCGGAACCCTAGGAGAGAGGGCCCTGTCCTGGGTCCCACAAGATGACACCATTTAATAGAGGGATATGGAGCACACCAGCACTGCCAGAATGAACCAGAAACAATTGGAAACAGGCAGTCTCTCAGCTATCCAGGCCCTATGCCATACAGGGCTTTATGGGTAATAACCAGAACCTTGAATTGTATTCAGAAGCCAACTGGTAACCAGTGCAGATTGTGTAACAGGGGTGACACATGGCCATGCTGACAGGCACCCATTACTGCATGCACCACTGCCATTTGAACCAGCTGTAGCTTCTGGGTAGTCTTCAAGGGCAGCCCATGTAGACTGCATTGTAATAATTAAGTCATGAGGTGATCAAGGCATGAGTAACTGTCTGAAGGGCCTCCGCATTGAGGAAAGGGCACAACTGGTGCACATGATGAACCTGAGCATAGGCCCTCCTGGCTACAGCTGCCACCTGCTCTTTGAGCAGTAGCTGTGAGTCTAGAAGGACCCCTACACTGTGCACCTGTCTTGAAAGGAGAAGTGCAGCCCCATCCAAGACCAACAAAGGTAACATCCCTGATCCCAGGAGGCCAAACAGCCACAGCCTCAATCCTTATTAGGATTGAACAGAACTCTGTCCACCCCATCCAGACCCAAGCAGCCTCCAGGCACTGATTTAGTACATCAACAGTTTCACCTGTACAGCTCAGGATTATGATGTAGAGTTGGGTATCATCAGCGTACTGCTGATACCAACTGTAATGGTTGCCTAATCCCAAATACTCAGTCTCACAAACTCGGGCTTAAAGATAACTGATTTATTAAAGGAATAGTATGCAAATACAGAGAAAGCTGAGAATGAGCAAAAGCGCGCCAAATACAAACTTAAAAGCCTTGCCTTCAATCCAGTCCCGCCCCAAGCACCCGTCAGCACGCACCCCCTCCCAGGTGCTAGGAACCGTTACACGCGCCTGGGAAAGTAACCTTGAACAGGAGTGCAAACCCAAACATACATTCCAAAGTTCCAAAACAAAGCAGAGCGCAGGAATGGAAAAACCCCGCCATGAGCAAGGCGGGTATACACGGAAAAACGGTTTGACATGTGAAACGTTACGATGTTAACAGAACATTGAAACGGGGAACATGACACCAACCCTGAACCAGTGGATGACCTCACTCAGTGGTTTCATGTAGGTGTTAAGCAAGAAAGGGAAGAGTGTCAAGCCCCGAGGGTCCCCACACCTGTGGACCTGCAGACATGTTCTCTCCCCGTCAGCACCAACTGGGACCAACCACTGAGGAAGGGTGTGAACTACTGGAGCACAGGTCCTCCCACTCCTAACATCCACAGCCAGTCCAGAAGGAGTGCAGGAAGACTGGAAACTGGCCAATAATTATCCAACCGTGAAGACTGCAGCAATGACCTCTTTAGGAAGGGGTATATAGGTTTATTCAACAAATTTTCTCTAATATAATGCAGTTGTATATATGTGTTTTGCACATATATTTTTATTGGATATCTTTCCACATCACAGACTTTGGAAGACAGGGATAAGAAGTGCTGTTGTTATTTATTCAAGTTGTATGGCCATCCATCTCATCTAAGTGACTCTGGGCACCTTGCAACAGGTAATTTAGTTTGTGTGCTAATTTGAGATCTGCAGATTTGGTACATTTGCTTTAATATAGGAATATAATGAATTTCTCTCCCCATCACTAATGAAAAGCATATGGGGGAAAGTCCTTGTTAAACATGGCATTTTCCCTTTCTGTTATTTAACTATGAAGAATATGGAAAGTGTACAATTTCCTGAAACTGGTTCAATGCCTTAATATTATGGGCTGCCAGGAGCAACCTGGAAGTAAGAACATCTGTTTCTTCATGTCCTTCAGAGTTCATCAAAACAACATTCAGTCTTTACCATCTTCAAAAATTGTTTTTAAGTAGCTGGGCTCAAAAGGCAGCAAAATCTCCTAAAATCTCTTCCTGTGCCTGAAATTAAAATGAGCTGATCAGTAGCCACTGGTTAATGGCAGTAGCAGTGTTCACATATGATTCCATTCCATTTAATTACTTGGTAGATCATACAAAAAAAATCTCACCCAGAAATTCTACAGTTGATGTTGTACAGATTTGTACTCATGTTTCTATAATTCATCTTTTTTTAACAGATTCCCAATATCCACTTTTTAAACACACACACACACACACACCTTTATCTAATATACAATAGCTTCTTCACAGCATCCCCTGTGAAAGGTGAGAGGTCCCCTGTGCGAGCACCGAGTCATGTCTGACCCTTTGGGGGGACACCACTTTCGCAACGTTTTCTTGGCAGACTATAGCGGGGTGGTTTGCCGCTGCCTTCCCCGGTCGTCACCTTCCCCAGCAAGCAAGCTGGGTACTCATTTTACCGACCTCGGAAGGATGGAACGCAGAGTCAACCTGAGCCGGCCACCCGAGAATCCAGCTTCCACTGGGATCGAACCCGGGTCGTGGGGATAGTTTCGGTTGCAATACTAATATACATTTTATTTAAATGAACCTTAGCTCTCATATACTTTCACACAATTTTCCTAAATACTCTGGATTTTAGTGCAACTTTTCTGAATGTGTGCTTTTAGAAACTTCTGGTCAAGAACGACAACAGGATTCCATTCATTGTTGCCATCTTCCTCACAGCAGAGTCTACCTTAGCAGAACATGGTATTTGAAGATTAATTTATAACACTATGAATTAACCCTGTAAATTTAGACTCTCTCTGTGGTTCCTGACACTGTCTGAGCTTATTGTGAACTGCAATTAATTAGATTCTGATGAGGAAAAAGGGTGGGGAGAACCAGATTCCATAAAAAGTATCAGAGTAGCTATCCATGAAACAAAGTCTAGAAAAATTCTAGAGTTCACATATAAAGGCACAGAAGATACAGGGTATCACGTGGGCCAGTAATGAGATCAATCCATGCTGTTGTCTTCTAGGCTGGTATTGAAGACATTTATTTACATGCAGTAAGGCTATGGCTGGTCTAGCAAACATAATCATGGCTCATACATTCACTTAGCTGAAATCTGTAATGGGCAGTAGGAATAACCTTGAGGAACAGGAAGAAGAACGGGAACCAAGACAATGGTCAGATAAAAGAAATTTGTGTCGGGGGCAGGAATGTAATTTGAGGAAGCATCTCAGGCTTGACCCTTCCTAGTTCTCTTGAAGATAAATGGAGGGAGGGAGGAAGTGTATTCAGACTTGCAAGATTCTGTTACTGTAACCTTATAATAAAAGTAGTATTATCATTCATAGCTTTGGTTTCTTAGTCTGATCTCCCTTGAAAGGCTGAAGAAACCTTTCAGTAGACATGCATAATCAAACTAATCTGGTTTGAGAAAACCTAAGTGGACTCATTAATGATTCCTGATTAATCTCTGCTCCAAAAAATCAGGAGCTCCACCATAATGAAATTGGAAGTCAACCATTTGAATCTGGTAAAAAAACAAACAAAAAACTGGTTGAATCTTCTGATGATATCCCAGATTTATTCCTAGTAGTGGAAGGTCAATCAACATCTAGGGATACCACAAACTTATGACTATTTGCCAAGTCTTGATAAATGACTACCTAATGAAGATTTAGGTACTTGCAGTTTTGCTGCCCGGAAATTATAACCTGGCACAACCCAGAAATTTGTATCTAGTTTTCATTGGTTTGGTTTTTTTTTTTTTAAAAGCTTCTGGACATCAAATTCCCATCTTTGTATTTTGCTTGTCCTTCTCCTACTGCCCTACAGCGTACCTTTTCTTGCCCAAAGGTTTCCAAATAATTTGAGCACATGGAATATATTATGCAAAACTATCTAAATATGGAAATATATTTTGCTTTTTTGTTTCTCATCCCTGTGATAAAAAGTGCATCTGTGGAATTTAGATTTAGAGGTAAAGAACCTCAGAAGTGAGCAATCTATGTCATATGTTGTTGATGCTTCAACTGCCAATCAAGATGGTTTAATTTAAGATTTGATTCATGGCTGTCACTTCATCTGTGCCCTGCATCACCAGCCCTCCAGTTACTTTCTTCCTCTGCAAAGTTGAGCCAATGATATGCATTGTCACATCCAACACTAAGTCATGGTGAAGATGGAGGAGTATTTGTTCAGCTCTCTGGTGATGTGGTGAATATGCTTAGTACTATGATACTACTCTCTTATGGATACAGTGAAAACAAAAGGGAGATAAAATTGTGTGAAGCTCAATTAATAATGTCTTGAGTAAAAGCTCATTCATTTCCCCCCTTTTAAATTGTGAATGTAATACACTTGAAATTCACCATTGACTATGTACCCAAACGGTTTAGCAATTCAATGACTCGCAAACTGCTGTGATGGGAACAGGAATGGCATGCTTCCAAATGATTGGTGTTTTGGAGTGTGGATTAGCTATTCTGTTCAACTATGACCGAAGAACAGGAGGTTCCAGGAGTTAAGATGAACTGACATGTGTATTGTGCAACACCAGCTAATGGAACAAAGGAAGGTACTTATAGCAGATCAGAGTATTTGGCCATTTAATCCCTGTCTTTTTCATCAACTAGTACCTTATCCTTTTAGCTGGAGACACCAGGGTTGAACCTGAGGCCTCCTACAGACAAAGTAAGCCCTCCATCACTGAATCATGATCCCTCCAGAAGATTTACAGTATATGTGTGAAAAATTAAGCACCCACCGATGGAGAGTTTGGATCCCTGATTTTACTGAATCTACAATACATTTCAGTTGCTCATGTTTATATGGTAAGCAATCTGTGGTCAGAGAATAAGTCACTGAATAAGAAAATGGTAGCCTTGTTCACATGTTCACTGTGTCCACTAAGAACATGTTGTCATGGTCCCTGTTCCAATGTTCCTGAAAACATCGTAACGGGTTCCCATGCCATGGGGCTGACATGAATTGCTGTATGGGAGGGGGCTGCTCCTGTTCCTTGTACCAGGCTGCGATGCGAGGAGTGAAGAATGCATGTTTGGGTTATCTCGCCTTGTCAAGGACGTTTCCCGCAGACCGGCAGGAACCGTTAGGGGCACCTGCAGGGCATGGAATTGTGTTGACTTTGGGGGGAGGGACTGAAAGCCATTTGGGGTTTTGTTGGGAGACATCCTGCACTTTTACTATTCTCAGCTTTGCTTGTGACCCTGCATACTATTCATTATTAAATCAGATATCCATGAAAGCCTTGTGTGAGTCTGATGGTGATTTTGAATAGGCCATCATCACACATGTCCACCAAGAAACATGTTCACTATCTCTGCTTGTCTTCTTATGCATTCACAGGAAATTATGACAGCAGCATCCCACAGAGGCTTATGGTTAAGCCTTTCTTCAGGACAGGTCCTCCAGGTTTCCTGATGGAAACCCACTTAATCAAATTAGGGTCAAATTTAGAAGGTCCATTCTCACAATATGCTAAGCCTGGTTAGTGCAAACCTTTTGTTGTGGCTTAGCCTGTGATGTGAATTAGTTGTGTATTGTGTAAAACAAGAAAACTGGAAGCCAGACTAAGCATGGGGTGTGATCACAGCTTTTGTGATTGTTGTGCATCATTTTTCTGTGAATGGGGCTACTGAATGACATACAAGTCTATATGAGGAAAAGGATGAGAAAGGAGGCCAAAGGAAAAGAGGATTAATGGTTACAGTGCTCTCATTGCCCAATTACAAGGATGATTTCCATTTTACTGGAACAAAAGTTCCAGGAGGACCCAGGCTAAGCTATAACCCCTATTAAAATAAGGAAAGAAATGGCTGAATTGTACATCGTGCTTGAGGATAATTAATTTATTTCCTTCTAAGTACTATTGACCTGTTCTTGTGAGAGTTGTTAAAACTAACCAGAGAAGTATTGTTTAAGCAGCTCATGCAAACAGTGGATTGCTGTCCTGGGCCTAGCTCTATAATACAAAAGATACGTTCGGGCAATTTATGAAAACTTGCAGTCTGAGAGATGGGGAGAAAAGAACCATAATAATTATAGGATAATTCATCAGAAGGAAAATGGGAACAATGCAGTTGGTGGATGTGTCAGCCACAAAATGGCTGGGTAAATTCTCTCTGTTACACACATATATACATGCTCACAATTTGTAATTTGTACACTTATGGTGAACTTCTGTCCCCTAATTTCATTAGTTTAATACTGAATATCTGACAAATAGGGAAGCAGATTGGCTAATAAAGTGAGGCCCACGTTTATTTCCCAAGTACTGGGAGACAGAAGTTTCTTCATGCTCTTGAAGGGTTTTGGGGGCCACAAGAAGAGAAATTGGATAAGATTAAATCCATACTAGGAAAGAACAGGTAGGGTATTATTTTAGATGCCTATTCTAAACATTTGACCTAAGGAATAATAATGCTGGGTGAAACCTCTGCTTTCAAATAGCAGCTCACCTTCACTATAGATCCAGGATTCCTAAATTCCGTGATACCACAATCCCTCTTGTGAATAAAATGAGAAAATTCATCAGGATTTAAGGTTGGGCAAGAAATAAACATGCTGTTTATTAAGAGGTATGTAACACCTTCTTGATTCTTAATTTTATCAATACTTTTATCAGCTTGGTCATCTTTAGCTTTTCTCTGACCAACCAACATTTTTTCCCCCTTTTTAAAGGCCATACATGGAAAATAACAGATAAAAATACTAAAATACTGAGCTTTACTAATATACATTTTTGGAGATGGTCCAAATACTACAGAGATACTGTACTGCTACACACCACCCTTGCATTCCCCATCCATGGGAAACCATTGCCAATCACCCCACTGTGACTGGCTGTTGGTTTTGACAGATGTCTAGACTCACACATCTAGTCACCTCTTAAAACCTGCTCCATGCTTTGTATACACAAGACTGCTCCTATGCAAAGCGAGAACAAGTATGGACAAAACTCCAGCTTTAAAAACATGTTGCAGCTTCCCTCTAAATAGCTTGCAAGCCCCTGGGGGGGAAGTCACAAAACAGTTTGAGATGCCCTGCCATACTCCATACTGTATAAGCCATTCATCTGAACAGACACCAGGTCAATAGGAAAGTCAAAGAGAGAGAGAGGGAGAGAGATCATGTACTCTAACTGGAAGCTAAGATGGCTTGGTCCTTGGGACTTCACAGAATAGCTCAGCACCCAGGGCCCAGTTATTATTGCTTGGAGTGTTTACATTATAGAAGTCTAACAGTTTGGAAGCCTATAAATGTCTCTTTATTAATCAGCAGTTCTTAAAAGTCTATAAATATCCACCAATATATTTGTTTAATGCACTCTTAAAGCTTCCAGAGGAGCTGTTATTATCTGACTTGTCAACTCTGTAGTGCCTTGCATAAAGTATAGGAATCTTGCTTTTTAGCTTGCTTTTCCTGTTTTCAATATTTTGCTAATAAATCACTGTAAACTGCTCACATCCTAAATCTCTGTACCTTAAAACTCTGAGATATCTTTTAAGAAAATTACCGTCTCTGTCTGCTAGCAATGCTCAGCCAGATGAGGAGGAAAGGCAAAATAGGCTAAGTCTACAACCCTGATGCATGTGGGCATGTCCACCAAAGTTTCACCCATTTCTACAGTGGAATTCCAGAGAAAATCCATTACACATTTCTATTCAAGCAAATGGTCTGATCTTCCGGAGATCTATCATAGCATGAAGGGGCAGGTAATTCATCGTGCCTGGTAGTGTAAATTTTGAAGTAATTCTTGGCTTACAGATAGATTAAAATGTATATATTTAGGCAAAGTCCAGACAAAATGCATTTAACTGAGGAAATAGATGCTACCTACAAAATGTATGTTAGGGAAAGTGGGCATGAAATGAATGCAGATTTGTTTCTGTGAGGTTTAAACTTCAGAATGATGTGCAAGCTTGGCAGAGTGGTCTAACAACTGAATGCATGCTAGGGTGAGGTGGGCCAGATATGCACGGACTTATGCACCTCTTAATTCAACACAAACAGCGGATCATGTGCAGTGCACCAAATTATACTGTTCTCAGTACAGATGGGGGAAATAAAGGAATGCTAATTTATTTATTTATGTGCTTGTTTGCTTGCTGCTCCAATCCAACAGCACAGGATATAGATAAACCCCTCTGGCATATAAAAATACTGGGGCACTTATTTAGACCACTAAAAATAGAATGAGTGTTGGGTCATCATGTACCATGTATAACCTGCACCCATTGATTAGTACCTACAGTGGGGCTTTCAGTAAATGTACTATATACAAGGGTCACTGGGCATTCAACTCTTCTCTCCCCATTTTTCCATTTCAGCCAACATTCAATTCCATCATTTCTGAAGGCTACTGGGCATATTCGCTCCTCATCTGGTAGCTTTTCTGGGGAGAATGAAGTCCTCCACCCTTTTAAAAAAATACTTGGTATATATCTGCAGCCCTAGCTAAGTGGGGCTGGATCGGGAGGCCCTTCAAACAGTCACTCATGCTCTTGTTATCTCCCATATAGACTACTGCAATGCGCTCTACATGGGGCTACCCTTGAAGAGTATCCGGAAGCTTCAGCTGGCTCAGAATGCGGCTGCGCAGGCTATTTTTGGCACACCTAGAAGGGCGCACATAACAGCTCTGCTATGCGAGCTGCATTGGATACCAGTCTGCTTCCAGGTCCAATTCAAGGTGTTGGTTATCACCTATAAAGCCCTACATGGCATGGGACAGGGTTACCTAAGGGACCGCCTCTTCCCTGCTTCATCAGCCCGTCCCACCCGATCATGCAGGAAGAGCATGCTATGGACCCCGTTGATAAGAGAATTCCATCTGGCGGGGTCCAGGAGGCGGGCCTTCTCTGCAGTAGCACCCGCCCTCTGGAACATCTTGCCCCCAGAGGTGAGATTAGCCCCATCACTCCTAGCCTTCCGGAGGAAGTTGAAGACCTGGCTCTGCCACCAGGCTTGGAGCAGGGAGGAGAATAGTCATACTTGGGGCTGGCTAGTGCCTTGAAGTGCCCCTCCTATACAATGATGGAATGAGACCATAGCCATCTGGATTTTATTATACTTGGTAGCTCTGTGAAATTGTTTTATAGTGTGTTTTATGTTGAAATTTTATTATATATTTATTGTTTTATATTGTAAACCGTCCAGAGTTCCTCCGCTCAGAGGAGATGGGTGGTGACAAATTTGATAGATAGATAGATAGATAGATAGATAGATAGATAGATAGATAGATAGATAGATAGATAGATAAATAAGTGGCAGCACCTAAACCACTTTGGCTAATCTCTATAAACGCAGCAGGATTGAACTGGGTTAGTACATGGATAGGAGACCATCAGATAAATCACAAAGATATAGGGAAGACTAGGAAGAGGTTGCGAAAACATGCTGGAGGAAGGTAACTGAACTACCTCTGTAGCATTGCCAAGAAAATGACATGGATACATCCAAGCAGTCACCAGGAGCTAAGCTCAGCTTTACCATACTGCTGAAAATATTAAGTCTTTCCCAAGCATGGTGATGCAAACTTCTTGTTCCTCAGTATTCTTGTTTTGGCTGAAATCCTGCTGGCACTGGACCATAGGATTTCCTGTTAGAAGAGGAACCACCTTCTTTGCACATATAGCTAGCTGTATGTGTAGATCTCCTTACAGATGGAATGCATGTGCACAACACCATGCATATTTATTCCACCAAAAATCAATAGCAGAAAAAAAGGTCGCTGTATCAAGGAGGGTATTGTTTTCATTGCATGATACTTCCTTTATGTTCCACTTTTTTATTTATGAGATGTGCTTGGCCCAGGTATTTTATTACAAAACTACAGGGTAGGGAGAGAAAAAAAAAAAAACTTCTGCGATTCAAAAATGAAGGACAGAAAATTATTCCCAATATTCAATTGACTGTTTAGAAACAGCCTATGGTCAGATATCCATAGAATCATACAACTAGAAATGGGCATTTAGACCATCAGGGCTACCCCACTTAGACTTGTATGCTTTGTGCAGGAATCTATATGAAAATCCATCTTAAAGCATCCACAGCCAATGGCTATTCAGGTTCTGCTTGAATACGTCCAGCAGAGTCTACTACCTCATTTAATCATTGTTTGCACCACTGAAATGGTCTTATCATTAGACAGTTCTTCCCTACATTCAGCTGGAATTTGTATTCTGGTTACTATAGACCATTATTCTGTGTCTTGCACTCTGAGGTGATAGATCACAGGTCTTGACCTTCCTCTATGGAACATATCTGCAGATACCCAAGGAATGCTATCATTAGTCACCTTTTCCCATAGCTACACATATGCACTTCCCTCACTCTCTTCTTGGAAAAGTTAATTTCCAGTTCCCTGATCACTCTGATTGCCCTCTTCTACATCTGTTCTAGTTTTCCTGAATTTTCTTAAAGTATGGTACCCAGAATAGGATACCTAGAACCAATAGAACTTCAAAATCAGTTCTATCCAATACAGAACAGAGTAGAAATATTACCTCCTGTCCTGCAGTTTGGAAACCATATTTCCATTGATTGCATTTACCTTTTTACAATCATATTGTGTGGTTGATTTACATTCACCTTGTGACCAGTTCCAAAATCCATTTTATTCATACAGTTATCAAACCAGGTATCCCTCATCCCTTGCCTGCTCATTTCTTTGATTTTTCCTAAGTGGAAAAATATTATGTTTGCCTCTTGCCATTACTTTCAGCCCACTTTCTATCTTATCAAGATCATTTTCAATTTTGTTTCAGGCTTTTAAAGTATTAGCTATCCTGCCCAATCTTGTGTCATCTGCAGACCTGATAAACATTCCTTCACCTCTGCATCCAAATCATTAACAAGAATATTGAAGGCTAGAAGGCCAGAAGATAACTCAGAATTTAACTTATGGGCTTAAGTTACTGGAATGTAGATTTCTTATGAATCAGAGGTTTCTTCATGATTGTAAGATGATGAAACCAGTTTACCAGTAGGTAAAGAACACTGTTTCATAGGATATTTTCACATATGAGCTATACAACCATCTTATATGTACCTTATCTCCCCTCAAGACATCCTTGTGCTATTCTATTGCTCAAAATACCTGAAGCTTTCCTCTTTTATTTCACCACTTTCAGAAACTGGGCAGGTGGATGTAAGAACAAATGATGACACTGCAACTGGGCACTGCCTGTACAAAGAAGGTTTGTCTAACTCAAAAGCTACTCATCTTTTAGGAAGCAGTGAAAAATGGTGGCTCAGGATGGCCTTTGGAGTGGTTGATATCGGTCTCCTGCCGGACTGCTAAATAGAGTTCTGAATTTTAATGTGGGCTTTTTTCTCCATTCTTTATGCTGCTAGATTGTGTCCCAAATGTTGTGGTGTTTTGGAGTCATTTTATTACACTGTATTGTTTTATGTTTTCATAGCCACCTTGAGGAAGGCTCTGGGACCAAAAACGCAGAGCATTAAATTGCATCATAAATAAACAAATAAAAGTGTCCAAAGCATACTTTCACTTGGGGAAGTGTAAAATCATCTTGTGGTTTGATTAAGGGCAGATTTGCTTTGAGGATTTCTGAATAAATAATTCTGGTGGGCGGGGGCTGACTTAAGCTTTTCCCCCCGTGAGCTCTCTCTAGCTTGACAAATTCAAGATAAGACAGGATTAATACATCACCGGAGGTTTCTTATACCTCTCATTATCTACTTTAATCATGTCTCGTGTGTTGGCGAACATAAGCAAACTCAGGATGTCAGTTTGCCTTATCCTCAAGAAGTGCTTTATGGACTGATTGATTTATAATTATTTTTAGCCTGCATTAAGGGTGATGTTCTCCCAGCTAAGAAGGGTGCCCTTCCAGCCTTGCCCCCACTGGTAGGCAGTATCTCAATGGAAAGATGAGAGAAAGGAAGGAAGAGGAAGGAGGAGGCTCCTGATTGGAAAACTGTAGTGGGTTTTCTCATGGAGACCTGCAGTGAGGGGGAAAACATCTAACTGCACTACATTACCAGAATAAAATGCATTTGAAAGATGTTTGTTGTTTATTCGTTTAGTCGCTTCTGACTCTTCGTGACTTCATGGACCAGCCCACGCCAGAGCTTCCTGTCGGTCGTCAACACCCCCAGCTCCCCCAGGGACGAGTCCGTCACCTCTAGAATATCATCCATCCATCTTGCCCTTGGTCGGCCCCTCTTCCTTTTGCCTTCCACTCTCCCTAGCATCAGCATCTTCTCCAGGGTGTCCTGCCTTCTCATTATGTGGCCAAAGTATTTCAGTTTTGCCTTTAATATCATTCCCTCAAGTGAGCAGTCTGGCTTTATTTCCTGGAGGATGGACTGGTTGGATCTTCTTGCAGTCCAAGGCACTCTCAGAATTTTCCTCCAACACCACAGTTCAAAAGCATCGATCTTCCTTCTCTCAGCCTTCCTTATGGTCCAGCTCTCGCAGCCATATGTTACTACGGGGAACACCATTGCTTTAACTATGTGGACCTTTGTTGTCAGTGTGATGTCTCTGCTCTTAACTATTTTATCGAGATTTGTCATTGCTCTTCTTCCAAGGATTAAGCGTCTTCTGATTTCCTGACTGCAGTCAGCATCTGCAGTAATCTTTGCACCTAGGAATACAAAGTCTTTCACTGCTTCTACATTTTCTCCCTCTATTTGCCAGTTATCAATCAAGCTGGTTGCCATAATCTTGGTTTTTTTGAGGTTTAGCTGCAAACCAGCTTTTGCACTTTCTTCTTTCACCTTCATCATAAGGCTCCTCAGTTCCTCTTCACTTTCAGCCATCAAAGTGGTATCATCTGCATATCTGAGATTGTTAATGTTTCTTCCAGAGATTTTAACTCCAGCCTTGGATTCCTCAAGGCCAGCTTGTCACATGATGTGTTCTGCATACAAGTTGAATAGGTAGGGTGAGAGTATACAGCCCTGCCGTACTCCTTTCCCAATCTTAAACCAGTCTGTTGTTCCATGGTCTGTTCTTACTGTTGCTACTTGGTCGTTATACAGATTCTTCAGGAGGCAGACAAGATGACTTGGTATCCCCATACCACTAAGAACTTGCCACAATTTGTTATGGTCCACACAGTCAAAGGCTTTAGAATAGTCAATAAAACAGAAATAGATGTTTTTCTGAAACTCCCTGGCTTTTTCCATTATCCAGCGGATATTGGCAATTTGGTCTCTAGTTCCTCTGCCTTTTCTAAACCCAGCTTGTACATCTGGCAATTCTCGCTCCATGAACTGCTGAAGTCTACCTTGCAGGATCTTGAGCATTACCTTACTGGCATGTGAAATGAGTGCCACTGTTCGATAGTTTGAACATTCTTTAGTGTTTCCCTTTTTTGGTATGGGGATATAAGTTGATTTTTTCCAGTCTGATGGCCATTCTTGTGCTTTCCAAATTTGCTGGCATATAGCATGCATTACCTTGACAGCATCATCTTGCAAGATTTTGAACAGTTCAGCTGGGATGCCATCGTCTCCTGTTGCCTTGTTATTAGCAATGCTTCTTAAGGCCCACTCAACCTCACTCTTCAGGATGTCTGGCTCTTGCTCACCGACCACACCGTCAAAGCTATCCCCGATATTGTTATCCTTCCTATACAGGTTTTCTGTATATTTTTGCCACCTTTTCTTGATCTCTTCTTCTTCTGTTAGGTCCTTGCCATCTTTGTTTTTGATCATACCCATTTTTGCCTGGAATTTACCTCCAATGTTTCTAATTTTCTGGAAGAGGTCTCTTGTCCTTCCTATTCTATTGTCTTCTTCCACTTCCGCGCATTGCTTGTTTAAAAATAATTCCTTATCTCTTCTGGCTAACCTCTGGAATTTTGCATTTAATTGGGCATATCTCCCCCTATCACTGTTGCCTTTTGCTTTCCTTCTTTCTTGGGCTACTTCTAGTGTCTCAGCAGACAGCCATTTTGCCTTCTTGGTTTTCTCTTTCTTTGGGATGTATTTTGTTGCCGCCTCCTGAACAATGCTGCCAACTTCTGTCCAGAGTTCTTCCGGGACCCTATCTACTAAGTCCAGTCCCTTAAATCTATTCTTCACCTCCACTGCATATTCCTGAGGAATATTCGTGAGCTCATATCTAGCTGATCTGTGGGTCTTCCCTAATCTCTTTAGTCTGATCCTAAATTGTGCAAGAAGAAGTTCGTGATCTGAACTACAGTCAGCTCCAGGCCTTGTTTTTACCGACTGTACAGATGTCCGCCACCTTTGGCTGCAAAGGATGTAATCAATCTGATTTCGGTGTTGTCCATCTGGTGAAGTCCATGTATAAAGCCGTCTCTTAGGTTGTTGGAAGAGAGTGTTTGTTATGCAGAGTGAATTGTCTTGGCAAAATTCTATCAGCCTGTGTCCTGCTTCGTTTTGTTCTCCCAGGCCATACTTACCTGTAATTCGAGGTGTCATTTGACTGCCCACCTTAGCATTCCAGTCTCCTGTGATGAAAATAACATCTCTTTTAGGCGTGTTGTCCAGTAGGTGCTGCAGATCCTCATAGAACTGCTCTACTTCAGCTTCTTCAGCATTTGTGGTTGGGGCGTATATTTGGATCACTGTGATGTTAGATGGCTTGCCCTGAATTCGAATTGAGATCATTCTGTCGTTTTTTGGGTTGTATCCAAGCACTGCTTTCGCCACTTTACTATTAATTATGAAGGCTACTCCATTTCTTCTGTGGTCCTCTTGTCCGCAGTAGTAGATCTGGTGGTCATTTGATGTGAAGTGGCCCATTCCAGTCCATTTCAGTTCACTGACGCCCAGAATGTCTATCTTTAATCTTGACATCTCACCAATAACCACATCCAATTTGCCCTGGCTCATAGATCTTACATTCCAGGTTCCAATGGTGTGTTGATCCTTAGAACATCGGATTCGCCGTTCACCACCAGCACCGTCGGCCGCTAGCCGTCCTTTCGGCTTTGAGCTAGCTGCGTCATCACGACTGGGGCTAGTTGAGCTCATCCTCTGTTCCTCCCCAGTAGCATTTTGACCATCTTCCGACCTGGGGGTCTCATCTTCCGATGGTATACCGACATATCTCTGGTTGTACTGATCCATTTAGTTTTCACGGCAAGAATACTGGGGTGGGTTGCCATTACCTTCCCCAGGGATCGCATTTGGTCTGACCTCTCTGTCATGACCTTCCCGTCTTGGGTGGCCCTTCACGGTTTAGCTCATGGCATCATTGAGGTGCTCAAGTTCCAGCACCACGACAAGGTAATGATCCTTTGCTGAAGATTTGAAAGATAACATGCAAATAGATCCAGACTGTTCCCTTTCTCCTCTTCTGATAATTTTAGAGTCTAAGCTTTCACAAGTAGGAGGAGGCCCTGGACCACGATTCTTCTTCTAAAGGTTATCTTACCAATGGTGGGCTGCAAAATAATCTAAGGTTAGCTCTGCAGTTGTTAGCAAACTACTTACCCTGGGACAGTGACATGAGGAGGGGGCTTTAAACACATCATTAAACACATTGTTGAATAGAAACCTGGTACACTCAGGAAACAAATAGAAGATTTATTAGGTTAAAAAAAGGGGGGGGCCTAGGAATGGGCTCCTCTCAAAAAAAGCAAGTATCATAGAAAGGATGCCAGGGCCTAACCAGTTGGAGGCGATCTAGGGAAGGCGGAGGAAATAAATGCAAACAAAGGAGAGTAGAAGCACCAGGAACCAAAAGGAAGAAGGCAAAGAGGAGAGAGTGGTAGGAATAAAAGTTAAGGCTGGACAAAGGATTATCCTCCTTTTTTTTTTCTCATTCTTATTTTGACAAAAGAAAATTTGCCCTTGAAGTTTCTTTCAAAGAGGAGAACTTGGGAGAAATGTGGGGTTCTTGCTGTTTTGTAGTTACGTGGGGGGGCGTGCAAACATGCCCAGTTTGCCATAGAGTTGCAGCCTCTTAAGCTTTGCGTGACTAAGTTTACTCTGGAGTGGAAGTGTTGTGAGGAAACTTCTCCAATCGTACTTTCCCCCGTAGTGATGCTGCTGTCCCCATGTGGAGGGCACTGTGCCCTTGAGAAACTGTGGGCGAATTTCTCCTTCCTCTGGAAAAATCACCTGCCCTATTTCTCTGCCCACAAATTTGGTGGAGAAGCACCCAATTCCAGTTAGCTTAAACCATCTTCCTTTACTTGGGCTGCTCTTTCATCAAGCCATCTTCATCTTTGATTTCTATCAGAGCTGCCAGGTATGGACTCTGAAGGAGATCAAAGATGAAGATGGCTTGATGAAAGAGTAGCCCAAGCAAAGGAAGATTGTTTAAGCTAACTGGAATTGGGTGCTTTTAAAGGAAAAGCATGTATGATTATCTTACTGCCAAGGCTTCAAGGCAGAATGGTCATTAGATACATTATTGCCTCAGTTCATAATTGCCTACTTTTGCATCTCCTAGCTCAGCTGAATTTGGTAAAGCGCTGCCACTAGGGAATTCAAAGTAAAGGAAAGGTCTTGCAAAATCTACCTGTAAAGCCTAAGATCTGAGCACCCTAACAAGTAAAATGCGGTAGGATTACCATCTCACCAAACAAGAGGCCTGTTTTGCATAGCCTGTGAGAGACCTGCGCTCTGCTTTTGCTTTGATCTGGCTAGCATAACTCCTTGTGGCTGAGAAAAAGAAAAGGGGAAAGCATTACAAAAGGAGCAGGGCGCTGCGCATAATTATGCAGACTGTTGAGAATCCTAAACCAAACTTAATTTCCTCATTTTGATTCTCTAACTCTCCAAAGGGGCCCAAAGCCCATTTTATCCCCACGATGACTTGAATGATGCCAGCTCTGAGGCATTATAGAGGCTGTAAAATGCATACTCAGCAGCAACTAAACCAAAAATAGAAGCTGCAGAAATTTGGTGAAATGGACCATGTCCCCAGGAGAATTTTGAGGCGCTCTTGGCAGAAAGTGGAGAGACATTTGATTCCTTGGAGGGGTCTCCTCTGCTTGGAATGCAAGCTTCCCCACCTAGGCGTCCTCCAGACTACACCTCCTATGGCAGCGAGCCAGCCTGTTGACAGTTTCTGCTTTTTTTCTGCAATGCAATTGATCCTGGGCTGAAATCCTCTCTCATTTGTGACAAGTGGGTCATGCTGAGGAATGCTCTTGGGAAAACCAATGAAGGTGGGGGACCAGCTCATCCCCTGGATGGTGAGGAGAGAAGGGGTCTGGCAGCCACACGGGTGACACCTCATGGTTTTCTGTCAGAGTAGTTTCAGTGCTCCCTGCAGCGTAGTAAGATAAGGAAAGCAGCCACAGCTTATTGGACATGGATATAATTATTGTAATTTTTGCACAGTGCTTGGGGACAAAAGAGCAACTGCCTTCATAGTTCAGGCAAAGAGGAGGAGAACACAGTGGGGAGATTTTTTCTTTTCCCATTATGGTTGGCTCTCAGTTATGCATCTGTGTAGTATCTCTGATTTGTTCACATGTAATATGCCTCTTTTCAGCCATTAGCTTCTAAGAATGGCTAAAAAGGTCCAAAACATGCACAACACAAACACACACACACACACACACACATATACTTTTTTTTTAATCTATTCAATCACGTCCAATCTCAGAGACTGCCTGGACAAGTCCCTGCAGTTTTCTTGGCAAGGTTTTTCAGAAGTGCTTTGCCATTGCCTCCTGCCTAGGGCTAAGAGAGAGGGACTGGCCCAAGGTCACCCAGTTGGCTTTGTGCCTAAGACAGGACTAGAGCTCATGGTCTCCTGGTTTCTAGCCTGGCGCCTTAACCACTACACCAAACTGGCTCTCTCTATATATACAGGTAATCCTCGGGTTATGACTACCCATTCAGCGACTGTTCAAAGTTATGATGGTGCTTAACAAGGGGGACTTACAACCAGTCCTCAGAGTTCCAGCCATCACAGCATCCCCACAGTCATGTGATCGCGACATTCCCTGCTGGCTTCCCACAAGCAAAGTCAGTGGGAAAATTTGCAGGAAGTCAGAAGTCGCTCCCACTCCTGCCGCTTTTTCGCCTACCCACACTCAGAGTGCCTGCCCACAGCACCCGTGGCACCCCGCAGCACCCATGCACCCACCTGCGCTCCATAGCACCTGCCCACAGCACCCTCTGCCCCCCCACTGCACACCTGCCGGCCTCCTTGCCTGGGACTCCCGCCTCTTCTCGCTTAATGACCCACGTGGTCCTGGGGTTACGACAGCAACTGGGACTGCCAGGATTGCTGTTGCTAAGTGATGTGGTCACGTGACATTGCACTTTACAACTGCACCACTTAGCAACAGAAATTCCAATCAGTCCCAATTTCTGTCGTAACCTGAGGACTAGCCGTACAACAGTAAAGCAAAAAAGGCCGATGATGCCAACATAGCTTTAGATCCAAAGTGCATTACATTAGATTTGGTTTCAGGCGTTTTAATTGCCCCAGTCAAGAGGATCCTATCTGAAATATCATTCAATGTCTCTAATGATAAACAAAAATTATTTTTTTCTTTCTGGGAGCAAAAACAATCTATTAAAATATAATGCCAAGAGTTCTTTTAGCATTTCAGATTTCTGTACATACAAGCTTGATTATTAGGCTTTTGACTTCAATGGACAAAAACAGGGTGGTGGTGGGGAAATTACACTGATATAGGGAACAGCAAGAAGAAAGAGGAGGAGGAATATTAACATGAACATTTTGCCCCACTTTCAGGACCTGTTTTACAAACAGTCTTTCATGGGGGGGTGGGGGGGAAGCATGCACACACATGGCTGGGTTCACATAGCATTTTAGCCCATAAACCAGTGTTTCTCAGCCTTGGCAACTTTAAGATGTGTGGACTTCAGCTGGCTGGCTGGGGAACTCTGGGAGTTGAAATCCACACATCTTAAAGTTGCCAAGGTTGAGAACCACTGCCATAAACTATGGATTAGATTCCACAGTGACGAGATTCACACAACGTCTGAAGCCACAATCACACAAACGAATCATCGCTTAAAGTGATATGCGAGCCCTTGCCCACATTTGGAATGTGTCTTGCATGAGCCCCCTAATTAGTCCTGCTCCGTTTAATGAAGGAAATTCAAAGCTACAGAAGTACCTAGCAGCTAACTGAAGACTTCAGATACAGGGAGCCCGCCACTTCTAGGGAATTAGTACCACTGTTTAATTGCTCTTTTTTAAAAAAAATCTAAATCTAAACCCCAACTCTATCAACCTGTAACTTCAGGTCATTGGATACCACGTGGGCATATGAGATTCCAGTGTTTTGAATCAGTCGCCAGATTGCGGAAAACTCATCAGATTAATGTTTACGGCAATTTTGCGGCTTAGTTTGGGATAAAGGCAGGGGAAGGGAGACATAAAAGAGCATTAGGGGCCAAGTAAGCATTATATAGAAATTATGGCTAGAGAGCTTATTTTCTGTCTCTCTCTCAGTGTGGGAATTCAGGTTCATCTGTTGAAGCTAAACACTGGGAGATTCAGGATCAATAAAAGGAAGTACTTCTTTGCACAACACAGACTTTAACTGTGGAATTCAGAGCCATCAGATATAGTTATTGGCACCAATTTGGACAGCTTTAAAAGGAGACTGGACAAATTCACGGGGATTGGGCTATCAATGGCTACTAGTCTTGATGGCTGTTTATTGCCTCCTCTGTGGTGGCCAGCATCTCTGCTATCTATCACGGAGCGAAAACGAGAGAGCAGAGCCACACTCCTCTCCGTAAGTGAGCTTCATGATGTACCTGGTTGGTTGGTTGGTTGTTGGTTATTTATTTATTTAAAAGATTTGTATGGCTGTCCATCTTAGAGCACAGCTCTGGGTGGCTCACAGCAACAATAAAACTACAAAAACATAAAACCAGAAAACTAAAACTAAACACCTGGTGCCTCAGTCATCCTCCTAGGATGCCCTGGCAACCACCCACAGACTCCCATCACTCTACCCCTGTCCCTGGGTGTAGAGTCAGGTCTTGATGGCCTTCCTGAAGGCTAAAAGGGTAGTAGCCTGCTGAATTGCCAGAGAGAGGGTGTTCCCAAGGTAGGGGCAGCCATGTAAAAGGCACACTTCCTAGGTCCCAATAGATGACAATATTTCAGGGAAGGGACCTGGAGCACATTTACCCTATTTGATCTATTGGGTGGGCAGATACCCTCAGGGAGAGGTGGTCCCACAAATAACCTGGTTCCATGCCACGTAGGGCTTTGAAGGTAATAACCAGCATCTTGAATTGCACCCAGAAAGAAACTGGGAGCCTGGGCAGTTTGCACAACAGTTGTGTAATATGGGTGAACCTAGGGGGGCCCTGCACTGAGCATGCTGCTGCATTCTGGACCACTTGTAGCTTCTATGTGGTCCATAATAGATTCTTCAATCTAACACAGGATTAAAAAAAAAAAAAGAAGGGGCGGGCAACTGTGCCTTTGTATGAGATCGTGCCATGGCCAGGACTGAATGCCCTTAAAAATTGGGAAGGCGGCAGCACCTCATCCTCTTGTATAAAGTACATAGTTTTGCCTTGGCTCAACTTCCCACAACTTCAAACGGAAGAAAATCCTGGGAAGATACATCTGGTGGGGAGATACTGACACCTTATTCCCATACATCAGATGAATTCTGCTGTAGCTTCATGAAGATTAAGCGTAAGTGTTGCTCCTAACTGGTCCCTGTGGAATGCCAACATCTAAAGTAGCCTTCTTCAGCCTAGGTGACCTCCAGATATGTGAGTTTCAGCTCCTAGAGTTCCCCAGCTAGCACGGTATCTTGCAGGATTCTGGGAACTGAAGTCCACACATCTGGAGATCACCCACTTGAGAAAGACTATTGTAAAGCCCAGAGTCATCATCTCTAAAGATTATGCTTTGTGTCTAGTCAGAAAGAAAGAATCAAAACATGCAGGAAGCACATGTTGAGACTCTAGTAGGGATGGAAAGAAATAGCTGATGAGTCTCTTAGAACTTTTTCAATGCCAGGTTTGAAGTTTCAAACAACTTCTCTATATTTGCTTAGCAATCAGACCATTTCAGCTGCTATGTCACTCTCCTCTTAACAAGCCGAGTAAAGAAGCTAGGATGACAGAGTCATCCTGGCAAGGATTGGGGTGCTACATAATTGGTGACATCAGAGGCAGTATCCAATAGAAGCTGGTATGGGTGATGGAAATCTATCCCAAGCAGCAATCTGAACAGTACTGATCTGCCTAACTAGGGGAACCAGCCCAAAACTGACAAGCTGGATGGCAGTTTGGTAAGTCTGTTGGTTAACTCACCTGGGAGACATCAGGCTTGGGAAACTTGAACAAAGGAAACTGTATTCTTTCCAAGAGCAACATACTACCAACTGCTCCCTTCAGAAAATGCATTTAGAGCTTGAGCAATAAATGTGCAACAATGATGCATTTTATACTATAACATGCCAAATATCTCAATAATTCCAGTATGCTCAAACTGGTGACTGTTCCTCCCTACCCTATATAATCCATCCTTTCCCCCTAAACTCTCTTTCTTTATTTCATTTTTTAAAAAAAGAAGTCTCTTCAACATTGACTTGTGTGTTTCGTTTCTCAAAGGGATAAGGGGAAAATGGCATTTTCTATGCAGGGAGGATATTTATTTTATTATTTCAATTTATCTGGCCGCCCTTCTCAAGTTCATGACTGCGGGCAGCTAACCATAGCTAAAAACAGCATCAAAAAACAATGCCAAAAGGCAACACCTATATAAAAAGCAGCCAGGGTAAACGCAAACTCACCAGTAACAAAGCAACGCAGCCATTGTATGGGCTCAGCCGTACCTCCTGATCTCCAGGCCCGTTGACATGTTGAAAGAGCCCCAAGTGTCAATCATTCTTGGTCTTGCTCCATGACATCAGTGGTAGAAATCAGTTTGCAACAGACATGGTCTGTCTGGCAGACCCCCTAAAGGCCCAAAGGTAACTATGTCCCTGCTGTGTCCAGGTGACTTGTTTATAATCCTGCTTTTCCTCCAATTATTTTAAGGCAGCGTACATGATTGCCTCCCCAGGTTATCCTCCCTGTGAGGTTGGTGAATCTGCAATGGCTTTCAGTCGTTCAGAGCTGAAGGAGGTTTGAACCTAGATCCCCCCCCCCTCCTAGTCAGATGCTCTCACCACCTGACAACAATGGAACGTATGTGATATTGGAAAACATGTCTTCTTTTTTCCTCTTGATGTTCCTTAGGCCCACCATCTTTGCACAGTACGCTCAGTCGAGTTCAATTCACTATTCCTTAAGGATAGAAAAGAAAATAAAGGGAAGCAAAAAGCATTGGTCTCATGGGCTCAATTCACACAACAAACTTAACCTGATAGTTAAAGTCTCGGCAGCCACATTCACCCAGTAGGTGAAGCTTGGTTACTTTGAATCTTGAACCATTTTGTATGTGTGAATGTGTGCATGGCTTAGTCTGTTACATGAACCCAGCCTGTCTGGTTAGTTTACAATTCTGATGTGTTTCATGAAGCCAGAAAATGGATTAACTGAGAATTGAAACTTAAGGGCATGGTGTCATTGCAGCCTATTCCCTTCCTTTCCTTCCTTAGCTCCATCTTTGGACCATGCTTGTTGGATGTTCTTCTTTTTCAAGAGAAGTAAGAGTGTGAGACAGGGTATACAAGCGCAGGCCAGAGACCCTTTGCTTGTGCTCTGATGTCTCCGACCACGATTCCCATCCTCCCCAGCTGGGGGTCCAACTGTGGCTGCAGCCCAACTCCCCTGGGGAGCATCTTCCCTTCAAGAAGCCCCAAGCCTAGGCAAAGCCAAACCGCCCAGCTGGCCTGCAGGCCTGGCGCAAGAACCCCCCTTGCTTCCAAGCGCCCCACTGCCAGCAAAGTAGGGCACCAGACCTTCGCTGGCCCCTGGCCTGCACGGGAGAGCACCCCATGGTCCGAGTGGGCTGCCCATTGACAAGGAGGCCCAGGCCCCTCATCCGCCCCTCGCCGCGTGGGAGCTGACCGTACATAGCCGAGGCCTAACCAAGCCATGGGGTGGCCAGAACAGAAGAAAGCCGAGACGCCTCTTGATCTGGTCCAGCTAAAAATAGCCAAGGAGGAGAAGGAGAAGGAGAAGGAGAAGAAGGGGGTGGGGGTATTAAAAAAAAAGGCCAAGTCAGAACCCTGCAGGGCTAGTAGTCAATGGGCCGAGAGAGAGGATCGGAGTCCAACTATTCCCCGCTCGGCCATCTCCAGCTGGCGGGCTATTTTTTGCCCTGGTTGACTAAATATGGTCAGGGAGGGATCGGCGAGGGGAAAGAGGCCACTTGGCTCCGGTGCGTGTTTCGGATGCTTCGCTGCGTATATAAGCCCCGGGAAGGGGGATGCGGCTCCTGACCAGCCGCTTTGCCCTGCACCTCTTGACTCCGTGCGGACCCCCCTCAAATTCCCCTCACCTTCCTCCCCACCCTCCTTCTTTCTTTCTTTCTTTCTTTCTTCCTTTCTTCCATGCCCTCTCCCTCAGGCTGACCTTTGCGGGCGGAAGGGCAATGGGGATGGATAGGGGGGGCAGCCAGACCTGGGGAGGGGGCTAGGAGGGGAAGGACTTTTGGGGAGGGGGAAGATGCCCCAAGTCCTGCCAAGCCACGGCCGCCGCCCCCCACCCCGCCTCTCTGCTTGGAGGGGTTAAGCAGCTTCCCCAGGAAAGGGCACTTTTCTCCAACTCCTTCTCCGCGTCTCCCTCGTTCCGCCGGAGACTCCCCTTCCCCTCCCTTCTCCACCTTAGCTGAGATGCTGCAGGGAGAACAGAGCCACGTAGTGGTGGTGCCCGTTAGGGGGTGAGGTGTGTGGGGTGTGTGGGGATGTCTGTGGGGAGGAGGGGAAAGAGGTCTGGGGTGGGGTTGCCTGAATTCCCTTCTCTCTTTCTCTCTCGCCCTCATTCATTCCCCCAGTGAAGGTCTAATTCCATTAGTGGGCCTCTCTCTCTCTCTCTCTCTCTCTCTCTCTCCCTCTCCCTCTCTCTCTTTTTCCCCTCCTGCATTAGAGATTAGCTTTAAGGAATAGGCTGGCGGCTGCTGCATGCAACGCATTATTACCTTGTGATTCCATGACCCTCCTCTATGCATCCCTAACTCCGGAAAGCTGATTCAGCTTTAAGCTGGTGACTTCCACTGCTGCAACAGAAAATCTTCTGACTGGTATGTCCTTTCTTTTCTTTCTTTTTTAAAATTTCACCTCTTCCTTCCCTCCCCTTTACAGGACTATCTCCCTTCTCTCTCTCTCCCCCCCCCCCCCTTCGCAACTGCACCAGCTTAGCTTTGTTTTAAAGAGACCTGCTGCAGGACCCTTCAGATGGGCAGGCAACCAACTTCCCTCTGTGTGTGTGTGTGTGTGCGCGCGTGTGTGCGTGTGTGCACTTCAAATGCATGCTTCTGGATCCAGCAGGGGGGCATAAAAGCCGCATGCTTTTCCTAAAGGGGTCGGTTAGTGTTAGGGGCCGTTTGGATTCTCTCTTTTCCCTCCCCGCTCCTCCCTTCTTTCCTCCTCTTGTTGTCATTCTATTGCCGTAGCACACACTCCGCATTTAAAAAAGAAAAAACAAAAAAACTGCAGCGCAAGCAGTGGGCTAGAATAATCTGAACTGAAACGCTAGAACTTTGACATGCAGATCCTTTTACAAGGTTAAACCAACCTTTTAAATGCCTCATTCAGATATGAGCTGGGTAATGACAGCTGTGGAGGGGAGGGGGGGAGAGAAATGTTTGATATTAGTAACTGTCTGTAAGCTCAAATGGTACTGAAGGGGAAGACAGGAGGGGGGGGGGAGAGAACACATGCAAGATAGTTAAACTTAGCTTAAGTTGCTGTGATTGCAATGCTGCGGTGATTAACCGTTGAAATGCCAGGACGAGGAGCATTAATTACCTATACCGTACATGATTTATGGGTAATCAAAAGAGGAAGGTGAGAAAGATACAGGCACAATCAGAAAATAGACATTGGAGACCTTAAAAATAAATCTTTAAAATTGGGGGAATGTAACTTACACTGGAGAGCACTTCTTGGTGAGTTCTGCTCTTTTGGGCCTTTGAGGATGATCTCTATATCGGACTGTGATGGTTTCCTTCATACTTCTGAAGTCATACAATAATCAAGAAGGCACTGTGGATTTGATATTCCCAGTGTTTCTATGTGCTAGCATACTTACATTCCTAAAGGCATCTCTACTGTCTAATATAAAGTGCCATTTGTTCAAATTACTTCCAAAGGGGTGAGCATTGAATTGCTTTCTGCCCTGAGTGTATGCAGATATCATATAGGTGCAAAGCATATTTGTACATTTGTAGCTGTGTCCCTGTATCTCAGAAATGCTTTGTGCATGGGTTTCTTATGTATGACATGACTACTGAGACAGAATGTTATGGCTGGGGTCTGATGATCCTGTACTGTGAAGTAGACCCATTCATTCAAGTGGGTCTGCTCCAGAGTAAAGGCATCAAAGAATTGATGCCATCCTCCATCCCTTGAGGTTTCTTCTTCATTAATAGTGTGCCATGCATGTGTGCATTAGGCAAAATAAAGTCCTAACACTCCGCAGGAATGTCCAATTGCATTGTCAGAGAAACTGTCACTTTAATTGCTGCGTTTCTCTAGAACTGGCTCAGTTGTGTCTTTTGCTCAGAACATCATTTGTTAGTGTTGAAAATGGAGTCAATTAAATAAGAAATAGCTGTCCATCTGTGGCAGGTTTTGCCAGCCTCTCTTTCACTCCAGCTTTCCTATCTATGACTCGCTCTTGGACAAGATCTTTTATTCTGGCCATTCTGTTGGTACACCTTATGGTCCTGATGGCTATTTTGCCAACATCAAAGTTGTCACTGCAGGAAAAAGAAGGAAGCTGTGGATTAAGGATAGAGGCATGGTGTCCCTGAAATACCACACCCAGGAAGAATAAACTCTTTCTCTTTTTTCTTTCTTTTTTTTATCTTCAACATTTGGCCTCCTTATAACTTAAAAAAAAGAAACCACCAACCTTCCATAGCTTCCTGCCCATGTACACTTTCTAATCATGCAGGATTTTTTTTTCCACGAGGAATGAACCAATCATTCCAGATGAAGACAAGGATCTTGAATTGCCCTCTGTTATCCTTGAGGGTGTGAAAATGATAAATAACCCTGACGAAATGTAAAAGCAGCAGCTGAGCTATATAATTCTGCTGTGCTAAAAGAAAAAGCAGAGGGGGTTGGTAGGAGAAAGTAATCCACCTTTGGCATTTTAACCCAGCACACAAAACAAATGTAACACAAATAGCCCCTCTTTCTTTCCTAAAGCACCTCTCCCAAATAGCAAAAGAAAAAAGAAAAAAAAACCTGGTTGAATTCTTAATCTGTAGCCAAACTTGAAAACTTTGAGGTGACTTTCTTATAAAAATCATGCTGTCACATATCGTTTTTCCTAATTCTTTTGCATGGATAGGATTCAATTCTTCACCTTTACATTTTGATATAAAGGAGCCCTGTGGGTGCCAATGAATAGGTTTTCTATTCAGGCTGGGAAAAATATAGCAAGGATGCATGAAAAGTGTGTCAGAAGAACTGATGGCCATCAAGCATTCTCTAAAATAATTTAGAAAGGCGGAAAGGAATAAGTAAATGAAGTGAATTGTCTCCATCCACTTGTAGCACTTTTTAAATAACTTTCTTTTATCAGAATAAGGGAAAACTCTCTGAAGGCCTTGCCCTCAACAAGATCTGGAATTTGCCAATGAGTTTTGGGCATGGTGGGCATATATGCAACTATATGCACTAATTCTCTAACCTGATTTGATCTTGCTCAGCTTAATTTCACTGCTTTGCCTTTCTCTTCACTGAGAATCCAGCTGCAGTTGAAACCAAGATTTTATAAATCAGGGCTGAGTGCTGGGAAAAATCAAGGGATTGTCAATTAACACATTATTATCCTTTGGAAAAAAAGATACTTATCCTGATATGTTTGAATAACACAAAAATGGAAGTTCCACGTTAAACGATTAGTGGAATGTGTGAGCTGCTGGGACAGTTTGGGGATAATGATGAAAAAAGGAAGTGTGATAATGAGTTCTTAGTATTGCAGTGGTGATTTGAAACAAGTTGGAGACATAAGGGAATGTTCACTTCCCAGTTTGCATTTTAAAATGCAATGTGGAGAGTGTGAGGGTGGAGCGTAGGGCTCATCAATATAATTAAGTATTCCAAAGTGCTTAGTTTGCCAGTTGCTAAGTTTACTTAAACCCTCTTTAAAGGGTTCATTAGAAGCCTGTGAGAAATGGTAAAATTCATTAACATTAAGGCAGGCGTTCTGCATTTGCCTGTAAATTGGTATTGATCTGCATGGCTCAGACTGGTGGCAGCCAGGAGGGGGGGGGAGGAGGGGGTGGGGGGGAGAGAGAGACAGAGAGAGAGAGAGAGAGAGAGAGAAAGGAAGGAAGGAAGGAAGGAGGTAACCGTCAGATGGAGTAGGTGAGTGGACAAGCGAAGCACCCCATACAGCAGTGCTGAACGAGGCATTTATGCACCAAGTGTGATCCCTGGCTTGCTAGATGGCTAAATCCTGCTCATAATAGTTGCCTATTCAGCGCCCTGGCCACCTCAGTGGTGCTACTCGGACCTCATTGTTCGGGGAGCTTTAAAGCTCAGAATGGCTGTGCAGTGAGAAGAGAGGAGAGAGAGAAAGAGAAAGAGAAAGAGAAACTGCCGGGTGCAAGCAAGAGGAAGATGCAGGAATTCACTCACATGGATACTTACACACTCACTGTCATTCACACACATCCTCAGCAACAACGAGAAAGAACTCTTTCAGTTTCTACTCTGGCCTACAGTGAACATTGTCCATCCATTTTGGGCTGTGTCCCATGCTGTTCGATATGACTATCTGTTTCAGGAATCCTGCAGAGTTCCTCTGGAAGACCTTTTAGAAAATCCCATTTCTCTTCCAAACTCCCACCTGCCCTAACAACCCATCTCCCCCGAAAGACCCCATGAAAAAAAAATGCAAGCTTTTCCTTTTGGCTGCTTCCCATTCTTCAGGCTGTGTCGGCAATGATGCTTTACAAAAAAGGTGGTGGTTGTTTTTTGAACAGTGGACATTTAAGGTAAGAAAGAGCTTCCTTTTTTCCTTATGTTTTTAAAATAAACTGAAGAAAAAAACCAGCTTAATTCTGTGTGTGAGAGAGAATGTATATATGTGCACGCATGTGGGTATTCTGTCTAATAGTGAATGGGACATGTTGCCTTGTTTAGTCTGCATAGTATAGACACTTGAGTTTTCTTTGTGGATGTAATGAACATTTGATTTCTAAAAAGCATGGGGGGAAGCACTGTCTGTCTTTGTATGTTGACTGGGAAGAAATCAATATTCAGCACGTATGAAGAACTTGAACCTTTTTTCATTCTGTATAATATATATTGGCTTTATTCATCATAACTGAAAGTTTCAAATTGTAGAAGTCTCTGATTTTAAAACAAAACCTACTTGGAATGTGAATTCACAGGTCAATGCTAATTCAGGAGCTAACCTTAACATTTTGCATCTTTTTGTTTGTTTTAAGTGAGTTTTCATATGAAAATGAGACTTATTTTCTGACTACCAGATCTGGTGAACTGTTCCTATCCTTACAAATCCATATCGCCCTCTTCTGTTAAATGGGAAAGTGAAGATGCTGGTACAGAGATATGTCTGGATGGAAAGATGGGTGTGAGTTTTTTGACTGCTGTCTCTAGTTGGAGTGGTGAGCTGGGCAGCCAAGGGGATGGTTGGATGAGGAGAAAAAGCAAAAAAAACAAAAAAACCCTTCCTCTTTTGCAAATTGAACCTTCTTAGTCTGTGGCTTCCTAAACAGATGTTCTCTTGGGCATTTCTTCCAAAACTTGCCTGCTTGAGTGACATACTTCTTTATATGCCCATATGAAGCTGGCAAACTATGGAATGTAAAGAAGTATGTATTTCAGGCATGGATCTTCGCAGTGGTGCTCACAATATAATGCATGGTGGAAGAATTTTTTTAAAAAAAATATTACTATTTTAATAGGAATTTTTAAAATATTATTATTATTTAATGCCTGACATGGCAGATCGGGGAGTCAATTGATGACTGCATTCCAGCACATGTATTGTTCTGTCACTTTGCCTGTGTCAGCAGGTGAAACACTCATCAGGACATTAAATATTCAATATGCTGACTGCAGTATGGGCTTTGAAAGGCAACGCAGAGGAAATTTTACTGTCCACTTCCATGGTTTTCTTTCATTCTCTCTCACACGCTAGCTGAGGTTAGGGCTTCTTGGCTTTCGTCCCCTTTTAACTGGAGAAAAATTGCCTATATAGCAGATTGATTGACCTGCAGTTCTTTAAAAAAAATCTGTGTCTATGTGTAATATTTATGAGACAGAAAGTGAGATTCAGAAGGTCCAGGAAACTATATGTAGCATTTTAGGCTGATTTGACTTTTAAAACTCCCCCACCCCTCTCGTGAATTTTTGCTGTGTTGAAAAGTTATTTATTTTTTAACAGTACTTACAGACCATTCCAGTCCTGACTCTGGGCATATATGTAGATTTTTATTCAGTGTTTCACCAATGCGGAAATGCTGTAAAACCTGTTAAAGTTATACAGACCATCAAGGAACAGACTTGTGGAGAACTGCTTAAAAAAAAATGAGAACCTGTATGCTGCTTTAAGAGGTGGTGTGTCTGTGTGTTTCAGAAGGACTTTTCAGTCTATTCCATGGATGCCATTAGAATCCAGCAGAGTTTTGCACATCCACTTTTAGCAGTGAACATGTTTAACTTGGCTACTGAATTAAACCCATTTTCTGGGTTTGCGCAACACCCTGAATCATAAAATTACAATGCTGGCTGGGTTCACATAACACACTACCCGCCCCCTCATTAAGCTACGGTTAACACTAAATAGGTTTGTATGTTGTATAAACACATCCTCTAGATTTTTAACTAACTTGGCGAAGAGTGTGGCATGGACACAATAAGTCTTAACTTCACTAGAGTTAAATGAGGCCTACTGGTCTTGAAAACTAAGGATCTTTTATTGGTGTAATGCCTGCACCATGACTCCTATATTTTTGATTAAATTAAGTGACAGGTTTTTTTTCCCTCTTTCCCACCTGGTGCATTAACTCTTCCTGAACTTTTCTTGCTGGTGACACAGTACAGTGTTCCCAAACGGAATACCTGCAAGCCTTCTCAAGTTGCCAAAATGCTGCACATCACACAGACACTTGACAAGCTGAAAGAGTCTTGATGTCTTGATCTCTCATGCCTTGAATTGCTGGTCTGGCAGCAGCAGATGCCCTCTTTGGGAATCTTAGCTTGGCTTGCTGCTAAAAAAAGAAGGAAGCTGGATTGTGAAGGGTACATATTATGAAAAGTCATCTTCTTTTCCTTATCTTGCCATACCTTTTTTCTCCTTCTAAGCTCTATCTTCCAAAAAGAGCTTGGCATTACTGACTGTGGACAATCAGGTTTTGTTTAACACATGCTGATTTGGGTGAGAAAAGGAGTACAGTCACCAGCCAAATTGGAAGCTGTGCAGAGTTCTAGAAAGTACATTTTTAAATAGATAGGCAAGGAGGCTGCCAACTCATCAGTAGGCTCATGGTCCTATTGATCTCATGTGGCCTCTGCTCTTTAGGAGAGCCTTACTCCAAGGCCAGGCTTTGGGGAGCCCACAACAGGTGTAAGAGAAATAATCTGGGTCAAAGTTTGGCTGCCAAAAGCAATGATCTTTGGCTTGAACAGCAGGTGCCCACTCTAAGTATAGCAAATGACTGCAGAAGCTGCCCAGGGAAACGAGGGAGGAGGTGAGCGAGTTGGTTCATGATTCAGCTGTGGGAATGTCTAAGGTGAATGGGGATACATGCCTGTTATAGAGCCGTTGCTGTCTTTCCAGAACCCTAGCAGGCCCAAACCCCTCCATATTCAGAATTGCAGGGCCATACTGGGTGCTTGCTGATTGCGGAACACGCAAACCATCTCAGATCTGTGTCCATCAACACTAAAGGGCATTTGTGGAGCCCAGCTGAAATAATTGGTACTTACTGTCTTGCAAGGAGCCTAACGCGTTAAAGAATAGAAACACTGGATTGTTGTACATGGCATTTATACTCAGATCCCCTCCAGACTTATAAAAATCTCCCAGTTTTAAGCCATGCAGAACATGGGAAGGAGATTGTCCGTGTCCAAAGTGGTGTTTGAGGGCGCTATGCATTCGTTAGATGTGCAGCCCACTTTTGTTCAAAGTGGTGTACATCACGCTCCCCTTTTTCCCCACAACAGCCCTGTTAGGTGCATTGAGCTGAGAGAGTGACTGGCCCAAAATCACCCATCAAGGGGGTCTAGAACCTGGGTCCCCCTGCCCCTATTTCAGCACCTCTAACCCCTCCACTCCACTGACTTACATCTTTTATCTGCACGGCTGACTTAAATCTGATTCAGAGAAAATCCACTGAAGGGGGGAATGGGGGTGCTTGGAAGTTCCCTACCCATAATTAGTTCTGCAACTGAAACTGGACCGTTCTCATGCCTTTTCCATTGACATACGTTTTATTACTATTTAAATTGCAACAATTATTTTCATAGGTTCTTCTATTTATATAATTTGACATGCAAGAAATGCAATATGATACATGCTCTGTTTCGACAGTGCCTATGGCCACCCTAATCACCATTACTAAATGTAGTTCACCAACTTGGCATAGTGACCTGTTAAGTAGAAAATGTCTGGCACGGCTCAATATATGGCATAAGTAGCAATGTTAGGAGTCCTGCTTTATATGGCTGGCAAACTGCATCCAGCTCAGTGTATGGTAAATTGCACGGCCCTGTTTTGAGAAAATTTAATTTCAGGGTTGGGTTTTATTTTTATTAGGTTGCAGCACTGAAAGTCCTTAACTTTCCCTGATTTTTTTCCTATTAACTCTAAATGGGCACCAATTAATTGAGCAAAACCTTTTGTACGTAACATGCTTAGGATGAAGAGTAATAATTTATTTAGAGCAGGGGTGTTCAGAAACACTTCATGTGCATTTGCTGGCTTATATATTTATTAATTTAGATTTATGAAGCCCCAGCAGTTTGCAATAACAGCAGAGTTAAAACCAAAAGTAATAAACATTTTAAGCCATCAACAATTAAAACTTTGCTTTAAAAGTCATGTTCTTAAAACCATATATTTTTCCCAAAGGTACAAAGAGGTTAGTATCTAGAACGCAGCAGGAAGTTGTGCATCTCAGCAATTTGGGGAGGCCGAATGCCAAATTGCTGCAGGACAAGCTCACAGCATCTATAGGCCAACTTCCTCAGGTAATCTCAATGAGCAGGTGAGATCACATCAAAACACACCTTCTCTCAAAGGACCTGGGCCCAAATTGCATGGGAAGCACTGTGCATCTTCCCTCGAAACAAATTAGCAGCCATCACAAGACATTCAGCACGGTATAATGTGGTTTCTGAATCATTCTAGATACAAATCTCACTGTGGAATTTTATACTGATAAACTTTCCAGAGAAGCCTCAAAGACAGCCCCAAGTAATCAAGTTTGGAAGTTACCGTTGCATATATTTTAAAGTCATTTTCTTCCAAGAAAGAAAACATAATTGGCATATCAACCAGAGGTGATTGGGTTTTGCCTCAGCCTGGGAGACCAGAGACACAATTGAATCTGGAAACCCTTGTCCAGTCTGGAGAGAGGAAAGCCAATCCAAACAGTGATAATGACCACATCCCCTGGGTTGTGTTCACACCACTCAAATTAGCCTCTCCATCTTGTCTGAATTCAACTTTGATTTATTATTCTGTCTGCAACCCAGAAGTGACTGGGCAGGCATCTTCACAGCAGCTCTGAAAAGGTGTTTCCCCCTTCTGCAGATGGTAACAGTGAGCTTTAGAAAGAACATAGTTCAACTAAGATTTGTGAGTGTATTTCAGAGATGGCATTCAGACATGGATTTTAATTGGCATATTGGTCTCTTAGCCTCTATGCTGTAACAGTTAAATGGGCTCAGCAAAACTAGACTAGGTGTAATTCAACTAAATGGATTTAAATTCAATCTGTATACCCTTGTAATTTTGCATAACTCTTTAGCATAACTACTAAACAATAATTCCTTTTTTTTCCCCTTGTTACTCTGGAAAAAGTTAATTTTTTAATGCCAAGTCATCTGCCACTGATAAGCAGCATAAGAACACACTAAAATATCTTCAGAGTGATAAAAGACCTCCAATCCCTGTTTAGTATTAACGTTTTATAACACGATGTGTTTAAAAAACATACCATGAATGTTTTGGAATTATCCTAGGCTGGACAGTAAAATTGTATTTCCTAAGCTCAACACTGTGGTTTTCCCTTTTCTTTACATCACTGATATTTTTCCAGGACACACTAAATTTCAAAACAGGATAAATACATTCACTGTCCTGGCGATTAAGTAAGATACCACTTTCTTGATTATCCCTTACTTTTTGTCTATTGTTGGAAGAGACTTAAGGGTAAAATTTTTGAAAAAGTGCAGTTGTCTGGATTTTTGTTGTACACAGCATCTTATTCTGAAACCAGGGACAGCCTTTTCAAGGATTTCTTTGGGCCTCTCCTGATGCTTACATTTTCTTTTTTAACTTGGATTCCATTTTTATTTACTTATTTGCTTACAAGGATTGCTGGATTCCAGCACTGGTTTATATTAACGAAATGCATTTTTCATGCTATTTTGATTTCCTCTAATTTTTCCCTCCCCTATGAATTAATATTCTTGTTAATTAAAGGGAATTACATTAGAATGTGAATAAACCATGCAGAATTAAAATTTTATGTAAATATTTAAGTGGTTCTAAATTGGGGGGAGGGCTTGACTTTATGATGTTTTAAGAACGTGGAGGCAAAACAGCTAAAAAAAGAAAAGGGCAGAATGGAAGCAGTTAAAGGGTGCGCTAGAAAAGTGAGCAGAAATACTTTGGTAGAAGAGATCTAAATGTAATTTCAGAGTCTATTTTTGGGGTGGGTCCAAGCAATAAGTACTTTTCTAAAAAAAATAATGCATCAGGATGATACAGAAAAATACACAGTAAATTTAAAACAAACCTTCAGAATGGATGGCTTTAAAGTTCTAACATTGACTTTAATGATCCTTAATGACTTAACTTTTTTTTATGACGGCCTTTATAGTTACATTGATCTCACCTAACTGTTTTTTCCCATTATTCAGAATGGAGATGATTTCCAATCTCCTTTGCCTCTGAAATGAATAGCAAAGAAGTCCCTTAGAAACTACAGCAAAAAGATGTGGTCTTAACTCTAACCTTCCTAGGACCACTATAGCATGGATTGCTAACATTCTTTGCCGCAGTTCATTCAGGTGAAAGAAGTCATTCAGTCAAAACATCGAGAAATTTAAGAACCGGCTTCCAGTCAGCTAGGTGAGGATGTGTTTTAACTGCCAGTTGTTGAAACAGTAGCTCAGAAGATTGTGAAAGCTGTAAATCCAGTGAGCCAAATTAGTTACACTTTTCTATTCTACATGCCCCACAAAATTCTCTCTTAAGCATTCTTCTCTCTCTCTCTTATTCTCTATCTCTCTCACACACTCACACACACAAACACAAACATTTCACATGTAGTTTACAAAGTCTTAGAATAAATCCTTATTTTGCATGGATAAAGTTAAGGCAAAGGTGGGAAAAAATAGGGAAAAACGCCAATTGCTTTATTTTACAACTTTGGGGGCAGTTTTCTTTGCCAGAGCTGCTAACACCTAATGGTTGGTTTGTTTATTTAATTAATTTGTCTCTGCCCATCTCCTCCCATCGGGGGACTCTGGGCGGTTTATTCCTTTTGAGCCATGCAGAATATCTTTATGCACCTGATTTTGAATAAATAATAAAATAAGTTTTTTTTTTTGCAATTTAAGTTTCATAATGCATGCATCAAAAGCAGCAAAGCATTTTATTGTGCAAGGATCCCAGTGCATGTGCTGGGTCTGCTTTTTTTTTTTTTAATGCAGGAGAAAGGAGTGCGTCAGCAGTCTTACTTAAAACTGTTGACCCAATGTGAAAAATGTTGCATTGAAAATAAACTGCTATTAAGCATGATTAGATTGACCTGCAGGACAGATGTTTTAGCTGCTGCAGCATAAGTCAATCAAAATGAGCATCACTTGGATTGCACACATACACACACCCTAAAAAAATTAACTACTCCAAGCTTCTTTCCTTTTCAATTTAGGTGTCTATTCAAAAGGGGTGTCATAATTTTATTTTCTTCAGAAAGGATGTGTGTATCTGGGTATCATGGGGAATGTGTTAATTGCTGCCATTTTAGCAGAAATGGAAAGGTTGGGACTCAGATCAACCGAATCAAAAGGTAAAAGAAAAAAGTGCTGATTCAGTGTTTAGGCAATTGGGCACGTCTGATTGCAGAATAGATCTGCACTGCAGCGCACTATCTCTTGCTATGAAGATCAGGTTAAGTGGGCAGGGATTCCCCCATGTTCTCCAGTCCGGGTTGACCCAGATAGTGTGGGAAGTTTTGCACAAAGGCATGGCAGTCCTCCACCCCATCTCACCCCAAGCCTTTTATGTGTAGACTTACCACCTAGCTAGCTAGCCCTGTCTAATCTTGAAAAAGCTAAGCAAGAAATGAAGCCCAGAAGAAGGCAGTGGGAAATCACTTCCATATTGCTTGGATGGATATGCCCATGTGGCCTTCAGAAGTCAAGTTTATCTTAAGGGAGACTTTTTGTCTTCTCCTCTTCTTCCTCCCTTCCTCCTTATAAATTTCACAGACTTAGCAGGGAGTGTAGTTTTAAACTATGGATTCATATGCAAAAATAAATAAATAAATAAATAAAGGCTTGGACTTAAAGCATACAATTTTATAACATCTCATAGCTGAATCTTTAAAAAATAGGCCAAGAGATGGTTTGCTGTTTTCCAATTTAAATGTATTGTCTGCTGTGTGTGTGGGGTTGTGTGTGTGTATGTGTGTTTTGCGTGGGGAGACTCTATGTTTAAACTCATTTGGTTTGGACGTTCAAATAAAAGAAAATATGAAATCGTACTGATGCCATTCATGCACTCTTACTGGATTGGGCATTAAGCTTAACTAAAATCCTTTGCTCTTCCCTTTGGATAAGGACTATATGCAGGTTGCTTTTGAATTTAACCATTTTACAGTGGAAAAAAAATCCTACATTTCATTTTTGAAAATGTCACAGGTATTTATATTAAAAAGGTATCATCTTTTAAATGTAGACTTCACAATCTCTCCTTGATCAGATATAACTGAGTTTATATCATGGTGTAACCCCAGAAGCCTACTGGCCTCTATGTTTAAGTATGAATGCTAGAGGTGTTCAAGGAGGGGCTGATTGGCCCTCTCTCAGAGCTGACAGAGGTTAGATTCCATGACCTTTAAGATCCCGTCCAACTCTATGATCCTATGCTGAATAAGGCAACCATTGCCTCCCTCTTTGCAAAGAATTTCATTTGGAAAGGATGCATAAATTAAACACATGGATACTATCTTCTAAGTGCTTAAATCTACTAAAATGTATGTAGCATTCTAATATCCATTGTGCGAGATATGACTTTGTTGGGCAAGGGCATGTTGGCGATGAACAAAAGTAGATCAGTGATAAATTACAGTGCTCTGAACTAAACAGAAAATGAGCCAAAAAGGGACTGAATAACAAACTCATAGTGATGTGATAAAGTGTGGTTTAGAACCTCCAACTCAAATTAACATACAGAACTCTGTTTTGTTTTTATTTTAGAGGCTTCCACAGATCCAGTCTAATGTAAAAAGTGTTCCTGATGCAGTCTGATAACAATTGTTTTAGGACACCCTCTGCAGGACTATTTTCTATTTTCTGTCCTCCCCATTCACCACTTATCCTTATCCTCTGTATCTGCATTTTCTTTCTTCCTCTGCTCTGCCTCGTCTTTTCTATTATCCATTTTTAATCTCCTACCTGCTTCTGGGGGCCAACCAGAATAATGTGTAAACATTTTGGTAGTTCCCACATTAAACATTTTGCTGAAAGTGAAATACTATAATAAAAACTCACTGTGGAAAATTGCAGTGACATATCTACTCTCCCATGTTAACATTTAGAAAGGGAAAATTATTAACATGATGTCACTGTACTGGGTATATTCAAACCGTATGCTTAAATAGATCATTTAAAAAATAGAAGCTGCATCTATCCAACACGCTGCGTAAAGTTGCTTCTAATCGTGGGTTTTGTTGCTGCTGTTGTGTAGCATATCCAGCAAACTTAGTTTATTTGGTTAGCTTATTCAATATAACAATATATTGTTCAATATATTGTTATTGTTAGAATCCGCATGACGGGGTGAGCTCCTGTTGCTAGTCCCAGCTCCTGCCAACCTAGCAGTTCGAGAACATGCCAATGTGAGTAGATTAATAGGCATCGCTTCGGCGGGCAGGTAACAGCGTTCCGTTTAGTCATGCCGGCCACATGACCATGGAGGAAGTGTCTATGGACAAACGCCGGCTCTTCGGCTTTGAAACGGAGATGAGCACCGCCCCCTAGAGTCAGACACGACTGGACTTAATGTCAAGGAAAACCTTTACCTTTACTATTGTTCAATATACTGTGCAAATCCAGAAAATTCAGTAACTAGGTTGGGCATGTCATGTGAACACAACCATTTCTATCACCTTAATAAGAACGGGGCCTGCTTGGTACTATTATTTATTTAATTAATAATTAACTTGTACACTACCCGAGTCCCAATGACTCTGGATGCGTGATTGCTAGGAAATCACAGGGTTCTGGATTAGACAAGAAAGTTGGGGTAGGGGTGGGGGGAAGATCCTGAAAGATGGCAGTGGGAAAGCATATCAGTATTGTGCCAAGAAAACTGCATAGAAATGTCCATGTAGATACCAAGAATTAAGCTCAACGCATAGGAATTAAAAAAAAAACTTTTAGAAGGGAGGATCATATGGATATTTAACATATGATTCAGATTGTAGGCATGTCTCTACAAATAACATTCTAATGTAAGTATTTTTCTATAGATTTCTCCTGCATACAAAGATATATACATATATGCAGTTTTGTGTAGTTTCCCATAAGGCATACCTATGCATCATCATCATCATCATCTCATCTTCAGGGAACTGCATGGTATGTGAAAGTCAAAGGAAAACTTCAATTCTAATCCATGCTTTAGTTGAAGAACTCCAAAATACTGATGTTCATATTAAAATGTGAACCAAACCAATTACTCCCTAATTATGAATCATTATTTACCATAGTAGCTACTGCACAGCACGAATGGAGAAACCCATAAGTATTTTGCAACTAGCCTGATTTTTAATAGACAAATGCCTTGCTACTGTAATGTCTGATCTGATGTTCTATCCCACTTGTATGACATTCTTGTGCCAAATTCCAACAAGTATTGGAAAAGGGAGGATGAGGATGGGAAATTGCCTGTATTGAATCAGGCCATTGATCCATTAATGTTTAAGCTTTTTTTTTTAAAAAAAGGATTCTTTGCCCAGGCAGGACATTTAAAATAAAGCATTAAGCAAGCAATAAAAACTGGATAACTATTTATATTCAGTAACACCATGTTATCACAGTCCTAGAAACATTGATGCTGATGAGTAAAATCGTTAAGTTTTGCTAGAAAGAGGACAGTGGTTTCTGATAGTTACTTAATGCAATTAAAAACTTTTAATTGTTTTTATATGAAATTGTTTTAAAATTTTCCAGTTTTTTTTTTTCTTGTGACTAAGACAGAAGACAAAGTTAGGTAAAGGTGCCCTAGAATTTTGTGGAATTTCTGGAGACTACAGATGGGTGGATGGAAGTGGCTTGCCATCTTCTTCCAGGATATTTTTTGACTTTCTAGACCAGGGTTTCTCAACCTTTGCAACTTTAAGATGTCTGGACTTCAACTCCCTGAATTCCCCACCCAGCATGTTGCCAAGGTTGAGAAACCCTGGTCGAGACCAAATGACAGCTAGGTATTTTCTGGTGGTCTTTCATCCAAGTATTAACCAGGTCTTACCCTGTTTAGTTCCTAAGCCCAAAGAGGACTGGCAGGAAGTGTCTCCTGTTGAACAACACAGAAATGAAAGAATGGGTGGGAACAAAAGCATTTCTGTTTGTGCAATGCTGGCTAAGTAATTGCCAGTATTTCTACTTAAAGCATCCTTCTGTGCCACAGCTCATGTTTTTCTTGCACGTTTCCCAAATATAGCCATTTTTTAATGCAATGTACCTGGGTGTAGTTTTTGACACACACAGCTTTTTCAAATGCATGCTGTTCAAGTTTACCATTTTCCCAGATTTACACTGTATTCATTTTTTGAGCCAATAAATGTTTTGGATGGTGGCTTGCTAACGGATATTGTGAATTATGTGGTCATTTGTGCTGCAACAGATGGTTTTGGAGGCTTTATAATACACGTATTTGATACCCTTATTTGTACCTCGCTGAAAAATGGCATTGCATATTTGGGACATCCATTGCATGATAGAGTGGAACGAGAGCAGAATTTTCTAAATGGGGGTTAGATCACATATTTGTTTAAGTGTTCGTTTTCTGCCCTTGCCATGTTTTTCATTATCCCCCATTTTGAAAGAAACTAGTTGCAGCAGTGAAAAGTTCAGATACTCCATGACTGAGCTTTGAAAAGCTTTGAAAAATTTGAATGGCCAGATTCAAATCCACCCATTCTGACTTTATAAAGGCCTATATGTTCCTTAACTTTTTCAGGGAGGAAAAAAGTATTGCAGAAAACTGATGCTTTAAGGCATATGTAGTTTGTGTGTGCATGGGTATGAAGCTTCTTTGCAAAAACAAAAAAAAAATCCAAAAAGGGTTGGAAAACTTGCAAAGCAGGTGGATTATCATGCAGTGAGTGCTAACTGTCTCATACTTGCATAAGTCAGCAGGATACAGTCTAGCCACGTGTGCAATCTTGTTTTGCTCACTTATGCACAATACAATAGCTGCTTTTTTTCACCCCGTGTCATTCTGAAAGCCAGGCTAATGGAATAATGCAGTGTCTCTCTGTATAGGATATGCAATCCGATTGTGCACTCTAGACACAGAAGTAGCTCAATCCATATCTTATTTTTATCTGGCCTTAGATCTAAGCATTTCTTCCATCCAGCAGCAAGCTTTTAGCACATTATTGCAAACTCTCTTTAACCAAACCCATGCCTTTTGGTTTCCAAACTGTAGATTTAACACTTTACTAAACAGATTATTTGGGAAGGCTGTGTGTAATACCTTACTTATGTGTGTGTGCGCATATACATGTGAGTTCTGTTCAGACAGAGAAAAAATTGATTAATCAGCAGTATGAGTTGGGGGAAGTGATAATGTTTGCTTATATTTTTACCTTTTTTTTTTGGGTGGAAGAAGAGGAAATGCATATATATCTATATCTATAAGAATGCAGTGCCAAGGCATCTGATATCCTGAACAGATGTAGGGTGTATGTGTGTACATGTGTTTTTTTTAAAATAACCCTGGTGTTGGGGGTGTGAGTTGCTCTGTATGCCCAGATAAGGCCAGTATGTGACTGAGTGCTTCACCCTATCTAGAAAAGCCCACAGAGACCCTCGGCCAAGCCAAAAGGGACTGTAGAACAGCTGATATAAATAGTCTTCATTCTCAGCTGCCCTGAAACTGTATTCGGAAGGTATCCGGGCAATCAAGAGGCACAAGGCCACCTCTTGATAGCCAAGTGTAGAAGTGCAATGTGATCAGTGCGCAAACAGCTGTAGGGACCAGAGTTACTCCTGGAAAGACCTTAGATAGGCACATCAACAGAGGCATCTCAGGGCCTGAGGAATTCAGTGAGCTAACAGCGACCGAGAATAAAGTTCATTTCCAAAAGAACAGGACACCAGAGACTAATTACGAAAGTCACACGATCTTCTTTGGTGCCTTTGAGTGACTAGCTGTTCTTTTTTTAACTCTGGTTGAAGTTAGAGGTAAATGATTTTGAAAGAAAGAAGGAAGGAAGGAAGGAAGGAAGGAAGGAAGGAAGGAAGGAAGGAAGGAAGGAAGGGAGGGAGGGAGGGAGGGAGGGAGGGAGGGAAGAAGGAAAAAGAAAAGCATAGGGCACATGTGGAGGGAGGGAACGCATGGCAAAATCATGTAAAATGCAGCTTCCTAATCTTTTGTGACAGGGTTATCTGCTTCTGTGTCATAACAATTATGGTAGCATATTATGAGAATCTGTTAGGATTATGCTTGCCAACTCTACATTCAGACATGGCATTACCATGCTCAGTTTTTTAAGGGAGGAAAACAGGAAGTTGTGGACTTCATACTATGGGAATGTCAAAAAACTGCTGGCTAGAATGATGAAGAAAAAATTGTTGGAACCTGGCCCAGCAAGATTCTTCTCATGTTCTAATCCTATTTATCTACTGTTTAAAATCCTTTTTTATATTCTTTCTATATCTTGGGGTCCAGCCCTACTTTTAGGGGTGTTTTACAGGGCAAAGAATGAAGCTCATTATTGTATTCTTATTTGATGCTTCAGACATCAAAATTCCTTAAGCCTTTATTTATTATTTTGGGTGGAACTTAACAAGGGCACCTCCATTTAAAGATGTAAATCCTACAGAATGGGCTTCTGCTGATTCCCACAACTAACTAACTAACTAACTCTCTCTCTCTCTCTCTCTCTCTCTTTCTTTCTTTCTCTCTCTCTTTTTAAAAACATTAGGCTGATCTTGGAGTATTATGGAATATATATAGACAGTGGCTCACCAATTTGCCCCCAGTATGCTTTTTGACACTTTTTCAGGACAGGTGGCATTCACTGCAGTGAAGTCAGATGTTCGGACTGATGGGATCACTCCAAACCATCAGAATCCACTAAAAAAACCCAGATTAAGTTGGCTTTACAGGAAGTACCCAAGCAAATCAATTCTGAGATTGTTCTTGTAAAACTAGTATTGATATGAGATCTGGTCTGGATCCACTTTTAAAACTAAAGCATTTTCTTGTGGGATGTCGTAAGGATTGGTTCTCTCCCTTCTGCTGTTCAACATCTATTTAAAGCTGCTGGGAAAGGACACCTGGTAGTTTGGGGTGTGAGCCTAACTATGCTTGCTTGCTTGCTTATTTTTATCTATCTATCTATCTATCTATCTATCTATCTATCTATCTATCTATCTATCTATCTATCTATGTATTGTGGGGAGGCTGCTTGACTCCAAAAAGGCTCTAGGCCACTTAATATCTAAAACACACAGTTTTAAAAACATGACTGCCTGCATAACAACAATAGCATTCACAAAAATTTGATAGGAATCCCACAAACACCCCAACATGGGTACAATGCCAGGCCTTAAGGGACTTCTGGAACACTTGGAGAATGGGAGCCATTGTATCTCTGGGGGAGGAAGCTGTTCCAGAGAGCAGGGGCTGTGACAGAGAAGATTTTCTCTGTAATTTTACTCAGCTTTATATTGCTTCTTCAAGTTTAGCTGGAAACACTGTCAGTGTTCTGTTGTGGTACTTGGAGGCCTGGATGGGATGAAGCAGGCTAGAATTAGACCCAGGAAAGTTTCAATTATCTGCCAGCTCAGTGCCAGAGGGTGGCACTTCCCCTGAGGGAGCATATCCATGATTTGGAGGACCACCAGGACTCATGCTACCGAGTCCAGGAGATTACTCAGCTTCACTTGTAGCCCTACCTGGAGCAGGAAGATCAGACTATAGTGACTTGTGGCCGTATCACTACCCAATTAGACTTCTGCGGTGCTCTTGCAGTGCTCCCTTACATGGGGCTGTTTTTGAAGACCACTCAGGAACTGCATTTGGTCCAAAATGCTGTATCTGATTTGTTGACTGGTGCTAGTCGCTGTGTTCACATGACACCTGTTCTGCAGATTCTGCCTTGGATATCCATAGCTTCCAGCTACCATTCAAAGTGCTAGGTTTGACTCACTACGTGGCTTGACAATAGGTAGGACCACTTGCTAGGAGATTCAACCCATCCGTGGGGTCCTTCCAGGAGAAACAGTATCGCATTTCCATGTGGTTAGGAGGCTTCGGTTAATATAGAGACCAACATTCAGAGGCAGATTATATGGCTTTTGCTTCAGGTGTGTTAGGATTGCAGCGTTCAGCCTTTAGTCATCTGGAAATACTCAATATCATAGTCCCATCACCTCTGGTGATTACCAGGGTGCTTTATATATTCAGTTTGTGCTACTTCTCGCTTAAAGGCTCATGGATAGACATTTTGTAGAGCTGTAATTAGACAAGTCAGCTGCCAATATGCTAAACTGACCATCCCTTCATCACCCAACTTTAGTCAAAGAAAGGTCTACTTTTTGAAAACGGTTTTTGCGGCTGCAACTCTTCCCACCCTTGTCTTCCCACCCATGGTTTCCTTGAGGACCATGTTTTCCTTGCTGTATGGTTCCAGCCAGCCAGAGACCACATAGCTAGTCACATGAGCTATGATGCTAAATGGCCCTTAAAGTTGGACACAGAGCACTGTCACTGAGGGTGAAGAAACAGCATTAAACAGGTGCTATGCGTGTCTATGTTGCATGTGTAAAAACATCCACCCAAAACATCCGCCCACTCTCTTCCTGTTAGAGCTTCAAGGTGCAGCAAAACTGCTTTTGCAGCACAATACAGGAATACAGGAAGTGCTTGGGAATTGTCTTGGCAGTGTAACAGCACTTGACCCATATCTCTGTACCCCTCTCATATTTGCAAGCAAAGAGCACTGAAGGAGCCTGCATTTCAACTTGACTCTGTCGTAAATTGCTTTTGAATATCCCATCAGTCAGCTTCTGTTCGTGGCACAAGGAACACAGGTTCAACACTCTGTTGGGCACGTCGAACATATTGTTTAGAGTCTGGCTATTGATAATAGAATACTACCTGTGCCACACCCATAGCCCATGGGAATATTTTTCTTCTGGCTGATGTATATAAGGAATAAGACAAGAATGAGCAGTAAGATTATATTGTTGTAGAATCTAAATAATACCCTGTGCCTGGCACTGCAGTCAAGCCTGTTCTGCCTTCTGGGTTGAAGCTACGGGGCAGAAGCTTTAGGACTGATAGAATAATATTAGGAAAGAGATAGTAGAGGACCAGACCAGATCTGTGATACTTTATGCAAGACTTTCTAAACTGAGACTCCGGAGAACTCTAGGGTTCCATGAAATATCATTAGGGTTCAGTGAGAGATCATGATTGGAAAAAAAAAAATTAAACATAGGTTTTTAAAAAAAAAATTGCACACTGCACAATGCTAGGTGTAGATATAATAATTTTTATGCGGGGATTTCCTGAGACCTGAAAATTATTCAGGGTAAAAAGGTTGAGAAAGGCTTTATGCTGTCAGGGATAATAAAACCCTGTCTAAAGGCATGAAGACCCCTTGCCAGTCAGTTTAGATAATAATGAGTTGGGTGGTCTAAAGGGATTATACCGAAGTCAGCTTTCTGTTTTATGATTCTAATTGCAGATCTCTAAAATAATACTCGAAACCCAGATGATCTCAATTTTTCAGCTCTGACGCCCAAGTTTAAGTCAAAATGCTTGGGATGCTTTGATGTGTGTGCATTCTTGTTTGAATTTGGATGACTCTGCCTAAGCATCAGCTGTTCAGCATCAGCTGTTCCCATAATGCACATCTGAGTTACATTTTGAAACCTGGTAAGAAAAAATGATCACAGAAATCGTCCCTGGGCTTTACATGGGACAACAATTTGCACAGAAACATTTGAAGAAGGAATTATCTGTGAAAGGAGCAGATCCTGAAGGGTACTTTTCAAATTTACATAATACATCCTTTTAGGGAGTAGGAAGTTGTACCCAGATTACTGGGCAAAGTGTAGTCACACATAATAGGCAGGAACTTAATCTAATGCAGTGGGGACATGGTAAAGGGAGGAAAAAACGACGTGAAACGAAATGCAAGAAAAGAAAAGAAAAGGATGAAATCTAAGAAACATAGAATCAGCATGATATTGCAATTTGGAGAATTTTTGTTCTGGGTTCCAACCACCATCCTCTTCCATTCCACCTTCTATTCCATAGTCTTCCTCTCTTCATAGGCCCCCCTGCCCCCATGCTGGAGTTCACAGCTTTGCAGGATTTTAAGTTCTTAAGTGATAAATGAATTTGCATAACCCACCCGTGAATAAAATGAATGATTTCATTACGGTTGGGCAAGAAATATATATACTGCTTATTTTTATTTTTAATCTTTGTATCAGATAGAACAGGAATAGACTGTTGCAACTTTATAAATTGAACAACCTTTGTTGGGAACAAATACTAACAGTTAAAACTGTATTTAATGGGAAATACGAGCTTGCTTGAAATTTGCATCATTCCCAAAATCTAGGTTTTGCTTTGAGGCAGCCTGTCTTTTTTTGATTCCACATTTATCTAGGATTGATATCAGCAACTATAAAAAGTCTTGATTTTTGCCATCAGCTTGTGCAAACAGAGTGAGAACTATGTGATTCTGTATGGTCTAGGTTCAATTCATTATTTAAAAATGGAACCACAAAAAATAAAGTTATATAACCAACCCACCCTCCCTCCCTCCCTCCCTCTTTCTTTCTTTCTTTCTTTCTTTCTTTCTTTCTTTCTTTCTTTCTTTCTTTCTTTCTTTCTTTCTTTCTTTCTTTCTTCTTATAGAATTATATATCATGTAGCTTTTTATACTTTTTAGATTACTTTATAGCTGTTTTCTTTCTTTAATTTATAGTGGTGATTTATTTTTCATTTTCCACGCTATTTTCAAGAGCTTTTTTTCCTTTGCTTCATTTCCCTCTAGGTAGTTAATATAGGGTTTTCCTCCCCCCCCCCCTCTTTTCACTATGTCACTTTAAAGAAAATACAGCAGGTTAAGTTTCCTTTTTTATATAAGTTAATATAGTAGTAATATAGTAATATGGTTTTATTGCTATTTCGTTTATATATAATACCACAAACTACCCATTTTTTTAAAGAGGTGTTAATTGCACTGTTTTGGAAGGTTAATAAAATAAAATATAAAAAGGGAAGGAAAGGAATTCTGCATTGTGTGCACAAGCCTCCTGGATTTGCTCATGACCTCCTGGGAAGGTCACAATCCAGAGTTTAAAACTGCCAGTCCTAAAGTATTTCCCCCCTCTTTAGCCTTCTAATACAGCACTCTTATGTGCTGTTTTGGTTATATAAATATTAGGACTTGGAGAAAGAATTTGTCATAATGGTTGGGAGCCTGGCAGAGGAGCGATCTGGGGACATAACTGCTGAAGGCTGGTTCTCAATGGAATGTCATCTTTGAAAAATGAGAGCTTTTTATATTATGGGATATCCCAGCATAATCATAGACTGACTAGCTGCCTTTGGGGACAATGTAACCTTTCAATTCTGTCTCCACATTTAGCATTTTGATGGCCATCCTGACAAAGGTTTGAAGGAGGGTGAAATAAACTTTTTTTCTTGCTAGACAGCTAAATTAATTAGCAACGTCTAACAACTTCTATGTGCACATTATCAGAGAGATAAGGATTCTGTGGCTCCCTTGAAGCAGGCTTGCATTACTAATATAATCGGCAAAAAGAAATACTGATAATAGGAGCCTGTTTTGTACATCCCCTTTGTTGACAACATCTGTGCTAACTATTCAAAAGATGAACCTTGGAGTAATGGTAGAGAATCCCATGTATCTATATAACAAGAACTGTCATTTTCTTTATTAAAGTAACTGGATTCTCCTCTGAGATGCCTTGGGTGACGTTAAAATTTTGCTTTAAAATTATGCTATTTTTGCAAAGAACAGCAAAATCGCCAGCCCTGTTCCTTCGGCTCCATGCTCGGTGTTGCTGTAGACCATTTGAAAAGGGATTTATTCTTTGGGAAGCCCCCATCAATTTGCTTTGCTCTTTTGTTGACACATTTATTAAAAAGCTGAGCAGTTTGGCATTAAAGTTTTATCAGTGTTGAAGAAGAACATGCCATTTGAAGAAATTCAGAACTTATGAGTTGCGTCTGCGGCTCTTTGCATTGTGTTGCTTGGCTGAGTCAGCATTAAAAGGGCCCTCTTAATTTCCTCCCCCCTTCCTACTTCGCTTCTGTCTCTTTCTTTCTCTCAGACATTTGTCCTTAAGCAAAACAGATCATCGTGAAGTCAAAAGTAAGACTTGATTTCCACAGGCCTGCTGGGTTGATACAGCAGGAAAATGTCATATCATGTATTGCAGGTTCAATTTTTTTCAAAATTCCCTCTGAAATTAATGAGGATGACTGGGGGAAAATTCTGAACAATTGGTAATACAGGTAGTCCTTGCTTAGCAACCATTTGTTTAGTGATGGTTCGAACTTACAACGGTGCTAAAAACCAACTTGCAACCGGTCCTCACACTTACGACCATTGCAGTGGCCCTGCAATCACATGATCATGATTTAGGTGCTTGACAACTGGTTCACATTTGTGACCGTTGCAGCATCCTGTGGTCACATGATCGCCATTTTTGACCTTCCTGGCCGGTTTCTGGCAAGCAAAATCTGTGGGGAACTGCATGATTCACTTAACAACCACATGGCTTGCTTAATGCCCATGGCAATTCTCTAAACAACCACCGCAAAAAGGGTTGTAAAATCGGGTCAGATTTGCTTAATGACCGCTTCGCTTAGCAACCAAAATTCTGGTTCCAGTTGTGGTCTTTTAAGTGAGGACTGTCTGTATTCATTGTTTGCTTAAGGAAAAAAAAATAACAGCATGCTTTAATTTGCATACAGAAACAAGCTCCTATTGCAGGAATCTTTGAGTCAACCCAACATGGTAGACCAGACTAAGAAATCAGTGCCATGTAGGTCAGAACTACTTTTTATTGTAACAGCTTTAATAACAGAAACTTGCAAGTCTGAATGTGCTTCCCCCTCCCTCACGTTATCCTTGTGTGAACTAGGGAGAGTCTGGAGTTATTTTCTTGGACTGGGTCAAGTCCTCTTATCCGACGGTTGCCTTGGTTGCAGCTCTTCCTCCTGTCCTTCAAGGCCATTCCTTGTTCCCCCTATACTTCGCCGTTCTGAGAAGCTCCCATGCAATTTTGCATGCAAAGGATTTGAGGTTTAGTCTCCGGCAATTACAGTACAAGTAGCAGCGGTGTGAGGATAGAAATACGTTAACTTCCACAAACATGTGCTTGCGTATGTATGTTTACTGAGAAAACGTAGAGGGTGGAGAAATGCATACGGGGCATCGGTAAGAAGTATACCTATTTTTACTTGCAGTTTCCTAGCATAGCTGGGCAGAAAACATGGGCTTAAGATGCCTTTGCAGGTAGGATAGGAAAAAACCCTCCATGTGATTCTTCCCTTTCATGCCTTCCTCCTCATTTTTCATGCCAGGAAAACAAGTAAGAAGGCATCTTCCTATGATTGGTAATAGGACTGGGCAGATCCTTTGGGAGAAGACAGAAGCCCCAGCCTTGCATTCGGAAATTAGTTTGGCAGCTGAGTCAGCACTGGCAGTTGGGTAGCAATGTAAGGAGCGGTTGCTGTTCAGCTCAGAATTTGCAAGATGGGCCCCATGGCGTACATGATTCTGTCTTTACCTGTCAGGTGGGCAGAACAATGCCTACAAACTGGCTTCTCCTCTGCTTGCTTGCTGGCTTGGTCAAGAGGCATTGCCGGCAATGCGCTGGGAGACAACGAATCAGTGACACGGTCAGCCTCCCAATGCTTAGAGAAAAGTATGAGACGGGTTGCCCATGACTGTGGCCAGGACACCTGAGGCTGTTTCCTCGCTCCATCTGCCATTAGGGCCAACTCTGGAAACTTTAAAAAAAAAACATGTTGGAAGCTTTACCATAGAGAAGGCAACCACTTCTGGAGGTGCAGAATTAGATACTTATTAATTGTATGTCTGTGCTGACTTTTAGCCACCTAGACAGGGTCATCAAGGCAATTACAAAAAATAAAGCAAGACATAAATCACTAAGAAGGAATTGAAAAATAAATCAGAGAAGGGTGTTTTTTTTTAAAAGGGGTCAAACGCAAGGTGCAAAAATGTCAGTAAAAAGGACTAAGTGAATCTGCTTAGGACAATGGCTGTCCACTTTGGGATTTTCTGAATTTTTGCGTAACGTGGCTCAGGAATTCTGAGTGAACAAAGAACACCAAGTTTGGTGCTTTTTCGTTTATTTCATAAAGTAATTCAGCATTTCAGTGTGAAAAAGTACTCCCCCCCCCATTCAGTAGTTAAAGGGATAAGGCCAGTTGCATGAGGACTTCATTAAACAAAGAAGTCTGATTTGGGCCAGCCCTGACAAATATAAATCTTCCAAAATTTGGCTTCCCTGATCACAGTGAAATTTTCCCCACACAGATGCTAAAGGCATGTCATGTCTTGCTCAAAGGAAATTTCTGAAGATTGTTTAAAAAAAAAAAAAAATCATTGGTGCCTATCAGTCTGGAAGAGGTTAAAAAATAATTTCTAAAGCACAGGGGCTCCCCTGGTCCATGTAGAGAGTTATGGTTTTGAAATGGAGAAAATATGGGACAGATCTTCTGAAGCCTCTCTTCAGAAGATCTGTCGCATATCTTCATTTCAAAACCATAACTCAAAGCACTTCCAAGAGGAGAGCATAAAAACATCCAGGATGTCACAGAGAACCCCAGAATAACAACCAGGGATTTGTAGACCTCTTTCTCCTTGGCAAAACCCAGTTCCACCATCAGAAAAATATTAGTAAAAATGGGATTCATGGGAAAGTAGCAGGGAAACAGCTGTTGCTCACCATGAATAACTTTGATTCTTGTCTCTCAAGTGGACCAAAAATATCTAGATGATCTTCCAGACTTTTGGAGAAATGTTTCCCCTAAAAGGGGAACTTGTAGGATTTGTCAGCCCTTTGAGGTAGACCAGGTCAATCCATAAGGCTGCTAGAACTACTCTAGACAATAGTAACAGAATTGTGAAAATCTGTTTGCTCTTCCCTTCCACTTATAACCAGGGAGTTAAGGCAGAGTTGCGTTGAGTTTCTTTCTAATGTTTTCTTTGTTTCCCATGTTTAAAACATGTTTTTGGAATGACCAGGTCTATATCTATCTATAGCTATATCTATATCTATATCTATTTTGGAATGACCAAGACCTATACAGTATCTATGAACCCCATTGAAAAGTTGTGGTAGGACAGTTCATGCTAGACAGTTGCCAAAAGTTCCTAAGTTGAAGCACTTCACCATGGAGGAATGGCTGAAAATTCCTGTTCAGCAACATGAAGGACAGATCACAAATTTTGCTGGGAGCTGGGTGGTGTACAAATGTAATTAATTAATTAATTAATTAGATTCAGCGGTATAGTAGTGTTTGGTTGCAGTTATTGCAAATAAGATGGTACAGCCTGCTGCTGAATCTAAGAGAGCAGTTACTTTTTCAAATGTATACGTCACAAGTTGGGTGATTTTGTTACGGATTAAAGGAAAGAAGCACCAGACTGGGTTTTTTTGTTCGCTTAGAACTACCTTTATATATCGCCCATCCAAACAGGAAGTTTTGATGACATCCAGTGGAAGATACATGCAAAAATGCAAAAGGTGACAAATGCTTCTTTATATTTCCATATTCTGGGCAGTGGACTGATGCTCTGTCCTGCATCTCAGCTGCCCACCCTACTTACAGCAAACTTTCCTACTTTAGGATCCCTTGAAGTTACTAACTTCACATTCCCACCATCCTATGTTAGCACTGCAAATAGTTGAGGATAATACGTTGTGTCCAACAACATTTGATGATCCAAGATTTGGAAAGGCTGTTCTAAGCCAGTGGGATATGGAGCAAAATCTCTGTGGGTGATTGGCTGGAATTTGTGTTCTTCAAATCAGTGTCCCAGTTCAATTTGTAATTCAAAAAAGGAACTTGGGATGCAGATTTGAGAATATTGTTGCACGAGACTTTGAAGACTGCTTGTAGCAATTTGGAGCAGACCATATGTTGGCCTTATTCAGTATAAGTAAATATAGGTATAATTCGGAACCCACCTTGCTGGGGAACATGCAGGGTAAAATGTTCCATGCAAAGAACGGTTTGCACTGATAATTACTACTAACATTATCATCACTCAGAGGAATTATTGAAGACCGGATGTAGCAATTGCTCTTAACATTTGATGCTTTAAGATTATTTATTTTATCCTTACTATGCATCATTTTTACATTTTTAAGCTATTCGGAAAGCCTGTCATTAGGCTTGAAGTTGACCTAGAGCTAGACTGTTTAATAAATAAAAACATACCAGCTTCGGTGGATGCTTTCAGATGAGGTTTTTGCTGTGCAGTTGCCCTGCCTCATTCATGGAATTTCACAAAGGATTCCGATGATATGGCTCCCCATTTCTCGTCCTCCCTTTTTCTGTCACTTCTCTTTCCAGAGAAAATCCATTATGGGAGAGAAGATGACTGCTACTGTACTAGTATGAAAAGGTCTTGATTCTGGAATCATATGTTTGTTTTGTTTGTTTGTTTAAATATTGGGTCTAGAGGAGAGGGCCCATCTGAGAAGACAGAGGTCTACAGTTAATACTCCTATCCCTTGAGATAAATGAAAGAAGTTGCTGTGGGTGTCCATCAAAATGCAAGTGTTGAGCCTCAATTCTTCGGTTGGGCAATTGTCCCTTACAATAAGTTGTCTGAGCCTAAATGGAAGTTTCCCTTCTGACATAAATATAAGGAGGGGGAAATTTAAAAACCCACCCTTAATAGCATAATTCTAATCCCAATTACTCTAAAAAGTATCTGTTACCTGAATTTCAGAAGGTAGCTATTTAATTTTTTACAGATACAAGAAATGCATTAGTGCAGTTTGGCCTTCAACCTACAGTTCTTACTAATGAGATACCTTAATCTGACATCCATATTATGCACAGAGATTACTAACATAGTAGCCATTTCAGGTTTTGTGAAGAGTTTACCCATTGGCATAATACTTCTTAGGATCAGGCCATTATTCAGCATTATTCAGCATATGTAAGTATAAACCTCTCTTTTATTTTGTTACTCATTTTCATATTTACTAAAAGATAGGATTAAAAATTCATCAGGTCGCAAATCACTGCTTCTTAAAGTCATTCTGATATAATCAGTGGGAAGTCATTTACATTTAAAAACTGCAGATAATTGCGGTAAAGCACCCCACTCTTGGAAAAAAAAAGGCTTCAGAAACAATTAATAGTCATTGGAATATTAACAAGAGAGCTTCTGAGACAAATCTCCAGATCTGGATGTAGTTGAATTAATTGATCCAAGATTAATTTGTTGCAAAATGATTTCTGCAGGGTCCTTCAGCATGTATGATGGAGAGCAATAGAAGGAAAAACACAGGATTCTGCCCCACAGATTTTATAATCTAAATTAGGAATGGGCAATATCTGGCCCTCTGCTTGTTATGGGGATGTAATTTCTCAACCTAGCTTGATGGGATTCAGCAATAACTGTATGTCTGTGTTTGCCAATGCTTCAAGGTAGATCAGACTAGGAAACCAATGCCATGTAGGTCAGTACTACTTTTATTGTAAAGCCATAGTAACAGAATTTGGAAGTCTGAATGGGCTTTCCCCGCCTCTTTACCTTCCTGTGAACTATGGGGGGCTTGTTTGGGACGTTTACTCACATTCTTGTTGTGGACTTGGGCCTCTTTTATCTGACTGCTGCTTTAGTAGCTGCTGTTCTTCCTGTCCCTCAAGGCCATTCCCTCTTCCCTCTACAATGTTTTTGCCCATGCTTAGTTTGATTTATTTGTCTGTTTGCCTGTTAAACAAATTTAGCTACGTAATTAATTGGGATGCATAACTTTTTCTGCGTCAGAGTACACCTGGACTTTCATTAGTGAATTGAGTCTGACTTCCAAAAAGTAGTAAGTGGGCTAGGACAAACCCAGATTTCATTTCATTTACTCCCTTGTTTAATTAAAATTAAATGATTAAGATGATTAATCTCCAGTTATGTCTTTAATCCTTTGCCCCTTTCCTCACATTAAAAATATAATTATTGATGGGCTCTGGAGGCCCCATCTAAGAGTTTGGAAGCTGTGTGTGACACTGGGGTCAAACGTTTATCAACCCTTGCCTAAATATTGATAAAGCAAGGTAATAAAGGAATGTGAAGGATATATAGTGAAAGCAGCAGCCACCTAGGAAGAAAAAAGAAGAATAGTGTTACTGTGGTTTTTAAACTACAGGAATTTTAAGGAGAATTTGAAGAAACAGAGGAAGAAGAGGTGGCATTTTGCATGTATTTTGGAAATGAGAGTAATTTTAAAAAGAGAACAAGCAGGGAAGATTGATGGGCAAGACCATGAATTGGGCAAGTGAAGCTGATGGTGCAGAGATTGGAGGAGTGAAGCTCAAGAGCAAAGTATTGTTTTGCCTAACATGCCTTCTTTGCTTGATGCTTTTTCACAGTTCGTTTCTTCTTTTCGTAATATAACTCAAGCAAACTTACTGATACGTGTGCTAAGCTTTCTCCGTTTAAACACAATTTTGCTTGGAGTTTTGACAACGCTGATGTGTTCTGTGGCAATGTAACCCCCAGTTGTATGGCCTAAGAAATTACTTGCCTGTCTGTGGTTTGTACAACTCAGCTGAATGAGCTTAGAGAAATATCTCTACTGAAATGTTAGTTGCAATGAACTGTAGCTAGAAAGTGTCCCACAGGCTGGGCTCAGAGATGCAAGCAGATATTTAATAGCATCCTTTATTCTTTTCTTCTTTTGGCATTTAAAGTATTCTTCATATGTTAATACAAGCCTGGAAGGCAAATTTAGGATTCCCACAGGGTTTGTGTCTGTGTCAGTTGTGTGTGTACACAGATTCAGACATAAATACACACACGCTTAGAATGTTAGAGACCAAATTTGAACACATTGAGAACACAGTGCACTACAGGTAGTCCTTACTTAATGACCACAATTGGGACTGGAATTTTGGTTGCTAAGCAAAGCGGTTATTAAGCAAATCCAACCTGATTTTACAACCTTCTTTGTGGCAGGCATTAAGCAACTCACCGTAGGCGTTAAGTGAACCACATGGTCGTTAAGCAAATCACACAGTTCCCCATTGATTTTGCTTGCCAGAAGCCGGCCGGGAAGGTTGAAAATGGTAATCACATGACAATGGGATGCTGTGATGGTCATAAATGCAAACTGGTGACCAAGCGCCCAAACCATGATCATGTGACCATGGGAATCCTACGATGGTCATAAATGCGAGGACCAGTCGTAAGTTGGTTTTCCCAGCACTGTCATAAGTCTGAACTGTCACTAAATGAATGGTTGTTAACTAAGGATTACCTGTATCTTAACATCATAATATATGCAAGATAACGCATAGCTTCTCTTGAAATGTATCATTTTAGGCTGCAAGTGGAAAGAATACAAGTTAGGATTCTTTTCCATTAAAAAAAAGGAAAAAATTCCCAGCAAAAAGGAACAGTTTTCAAAGAGCTGGAATCAGCTAGCTTTCCTCCTATGTTACTGTCTTCCCTTCCCAAGACAGCATCCCAAACATGCCAGTTTCAGGCTTGTGATCAATGAAAACTCATAGACAAAAGAAAGGCTGGTTTATTTTATATTAACAATAATTTAGACCTCTCCCCCCACTCCTCTTGAATTTTAAAAGCCAAAGTAGCTGCTCAGCGCTGCTACTGTTATAGTGGATTTGTTAAAGCTAACAATTAGATGGGTTTCAAACATCTGCTGACTGCATTATCCCATCCAGGGAAGTGTACTCAGCATTTTTAAACAGCAACTGATACTAGATACAGCTTTATTCAACACAGCACCAACACCCATTAAAATCAATAGAAAATTAGATGCTATGAAAATGCAGTATGTGTCCAATTAATTATAATTGGAGCAAATGATGATGTAGATAAGGTTCCAGGGTAAGATGTATCCACTTGAAATGCTTGCTGTTTAGCTCACACTTAGCTTTGTAATGACAATTCCTTGATCCTGATAGGTCCTATCAGGTAAATGATGATTTATCAAGCATGCATATATTAAACATTATCTAATTGCTCAGATGATAATGGAAAAAGCCAGGGAGTTTCAGAAAAACATCTATTTCTGTTTTATTGACTATTCTAAAGCCTTGGACTGTGTGGACCATAACAAATTGTGGCAAGTTCTTAGTGGTATGGGGATACCAAGTCATCTTGTCTGCCTCCTGAAGAATCTGCATAACAACCAAGTAGCAACAGTAAGAACAGACCACGGAACAACGGACTGGTTTAAGATTGGGAAAGGAGTACGGCAGGGCTGTATCCTCTCACCCTACCTATTCAGCTTGTATGCAGAACACATCATGCGACAAGCTGGCCTTGAGGAATCCAAGGCTGGTGTTAAAATCGCTGGAAGAAACATTAACAATCTCAGATATGCAGATGATACCACTTTGATGGCTGAAAGCGAAGAGGAACTGAGGAGCCTTATGATGAAGGTGAAAGAAGAAAGTGCAAAAGCTGGCTTGCAGCTAAACCTAAAAAAACCAAGATTATGGCAACCAGCTTGATTGATAACTGGCAAATAGAGGGAGAAAATGTAGAGGCAGTGAAAGACTTTGTATTTCTAGGTGCGAAGATTACTGCAGTTGCTGACTGCAGTCAGGAAATCAGAAGATGCTTAATCCTTGGGAGAAGAGCAATGACAAATCTCGATAAAATAATTAAGAGCAGAGACATCACACTGACAACAAAGGTCCACATAGTTAAAGCAATGGTGTTCCCCGTAGTAACATATGGCTGCGAGAGCTGGACCATAAGGAAGGCTGAGCGAAGGAAGATAGATGCTTTGGAACTGTGGTGTTGGAGGAAAATTCTGAGAGTGCCTTGGACTGCAAGAAGATCAAACCAGTCCATCCTCCAGGAAATAAAGCCAGACTGCTCACTTGAGGGAATGATATTAAAGGCAAAACTGAAATACTTTGGCCACATCATGAGAAGATAGAACACCCTGGAGAAGATGCTGATACTGGGGAGAGTGGAGGGCAAAAGGAAGAGGGGCCGACCAAGGGCAAGGTGGATGGATGATATTCTAGAGGTGACGGACTCGCCCCTGGGGGAGCTGGGGGTGTTGACGACCGACAGGAAGCTCTGGCGTGGGCTGGTCCATGAGGTCACGAAGAGTCGGAAGCGAGTAAACGAATAAACAACAACAATTGCTCAGATGCCCAGAGTCTCTAGCAATACCATTGATGCAATCCCCTGCCTTTCAAAAAATTGTTCTCTGTCTTACGGAGAACTCCTGGCTGGACCAGATAATCTGTTAGCGAACTAAAAAGAACCCAACACTTAGTTTTGACAACTTTAAAAACACGTTATTTGAAAGTCTGGAGTCTTTTATAGCTTACTTAAAACAAAGTAAAAAACAAAATCTGAGTTCCACAGCATCCTTTTGTTGTTTTTTCCCATTCTTCTGTCTGTTTCTCAAGCCCAATTCTTCTTGTACTTCATTCATAGATGCATGCCCATCATGTTATTCCATTTTGGGATAAGCATCATCATGCAGAATTATCTCAAAAGGTGGAGCACTCGCCTAGTATGTGAGAAGTTGCAGGATCAATGCCTGTATTCTCCAGGGTGCTGTTGTATCTTGAATGTATGTACTATGTATTTGTACTTCCTAGTTGGTGGGAGGCAAGCAACAGCATATTGGCTTGCAGAGTATACTTAGATTAGACAGCCTAGCTTTCTTAGAGTAGCTTGAACATGCTTGGAGTAAAACTGGGCTTTAGTTGATCTTATATTCCCTTAGCAATATTAACTGCAGTGGCAGTTTTGACCAATTTCACTCGATTTCTGCGTTTTCCCCCTACAGAGTCCTTGGGTGCATGTATTATTTGCGTACATGTGCTCTTTTAGATGAAAATAAATGTACCATGTTATTAGATATAATACTATACTAAGAATTGATGTGTTTTGAGTCAGTTCCATAAAGTATTGCATTTCCTTGGTTGTAGGATCAGTAGCTTGTATACAGCATTCTTTTTTAAAAAAAAAACTGCAGTCACAATTCGCTTGTACGTTCTACACTGCATTTACCTTTTTGGACAAGAGAGATAAGAGAACGGCTAGGTTATCAAAGATTGCTTCATCTCTGGCAGGAGTCCTTTAGATTTAGCAACATCAAACACTACATTAACTTAGAGAAAATTCCTAAAAGCTAATTACTGAAGGAACATGTACCTCATTAAGATAAAGCTGTAAAAAAAATCAATATTTAGCATTGTTGTTTTGATTGGATTTCCCCAATGATAAACTGCTCACAGGTTTGTTTCCCTTCCCACTGCCAAAGCATTTCTTGATCCAGATGAAGAGTACCAGAACTGCCTGAGATATGGGTCACTTGGGTTGTGAGGTGACTGTAGCTTGAAGGTCATCAGTTTCAAAGCCTCTCTCTATCTCTCCCAACCCACCCACCCCTAAAAAAGTTTCAGATATGGTAGGCAGGCCTCCTTGCTCACGTTATTGGCTCAATATTCTTTTGTTCTATGGCGTGGTGGGAATCTTCTCCTTCATTAGCAATATTGATATGTTGGGATTTGTGACGACACTTTGTGATGCTTTGGCTTTAACACAAAAGAAGCAAGAGGCAGTGCTCTGTGGTCTTAATGGGAATGCAAAAGGAAAATGAATTGCCTGGTGCCAGCATTGACATCACAAGAATCTCTGCAATTCAGAGGTGAGGAAAGAGAGCTGAGGTGCACATTTTTGTCTGAGTCAAGGGCCATCCCTGGTTTTGAGTTAGTAGGCTGGCAGCTGCGCTCCAACAAAGTAGTAGCTTCAGCCAGGACAAAAACTAAATTTGGTTTGATTTCATTTACATTTAAATGTAATTAAAATCAATCATAGTCCATCCAGTTGCTCCCCAGGCACACCGTAAATTATTTTTCCATTCTGTCACATTAAAAATTACAACATTTGTGCCCAACCCTAAACACAGTTACGCAAGGAAGTTTATTTATGAGTAAGGACACATAGGATTGTACTGGAAGTTCCCAACTGAAGAGCAAATTTCACTATCAAGGTATTGGTTTATAACATTCTCCTAGAACTTCATCAGCTTGGTTACAATGAGTCAATCAATTCTATTTGTATGGCAGGCCAGTAAGACCTTTTTTTTGTAAGTAAGGTGATAGTGTACATTTACGGTATTAAAATCCCAAAATAAAGGCTAGGTCAGATTGACACGATGCAACAGTGGAAATGATCTATGTTGCTGAATAATGATGTAACGGAGATGGGAAATAATTAAAACATGCATTCCATATTAATTGCTGGAAGCTGGCAGCAGTCCTACTGAAGTGTTTTTCAACATGTCTCCCATTTTCTAAGAAATGTGCTTTCACACTCTGCAGAGTAGGAAAAGTCTTAGAAGATTCAACTTTGTTATCCAGAGACAGCTTTTGCGTTAGAGAGTGGTAACTGCAGAATTCTGTAGATTACGCATAATGTGTTCACTAACTAAAGCTTGGCATGCCGCTGTGTTTGTGAAAACAGTGTGCAAATTATGCTGACTGCATATAGTCACAATGTGCAAATCAGATGCACTCGTCAAGCTGTTTATAGATTTCCAATGAGATGCTTGGAACTAACCAAGTTTCTCCTCTCTGGTCAAAATAGATGTTGCTATATTGGTCTTAGCAAAGAAACTAAATAGCTAAGGTAATATATTTTATTCTCCTACACTGTGACTGGCATAGAATTATGCAAGATCTCCCTGAAAGATTAGATAGCAGGAATTGGAAATGCTTTAACTACAGATTTCAGAAGAGCAACTACTTTATATTTTACTGCCAGATTAAATAAAATAAAAATACCTTGCCAAGGTGCCTTCAAACTTATTTAAATAGGGACCCAGGAGACCAAACGAAGTGGGGATGGGGTAGGTGAACCAGTGGGAAATTTGTTTAGTTTGCCTTTCAATGTCAACTCCTCTAATTCTGCATTTCCAGCTAATGCACAAACCCAAACATTCTTCTCATTTGAAATTCAGAATTCTCTGACTTCTGCAATGTCGTTTCATAATATTTATTTATTGCATTTTATAATTGTAATGTGTTTGATTTTTATGAGATTTTAACGTTTATGGCTGTAGTTTGATTTTATTGTAAACTGCCCAGAGTTCCTCTTCTGGGGGAGATGGGCGGTAATTAAATTTGAATAATAAATAAAATAAATAAATAAATAATAGTAATAATAAAAATAATTTGGAAAAAGCCTGTATGAAAATGCATATCGTTACAAAAAAAAATGTTCAAAATGTACTGCTTGGAAAAAAAAAACATACTAGGGAAAATATATGAAAAATGCCAATACATTAGGCAAAATTGCCAAGCAAAAGCATCTTATGCCTGGAATACTATGCACTGAAATAGAAAGACATTTTCGTGTGAAGTTTTAACAGATGCATCTCAAGTCTGACATAGTCACAGAAGCTGGATGTTTGACAAAAACGTCAATGATCAATTTACCTATCCCTAACCACAACTGCTGCTTTTCCACTGCAAATTGGGATCAAAAGGGACACTAACTTGTAGGGGGGAAAGAGTGAATTGGGGAAGGCTTTTTTCTGCAACCTTCCACCAGCCACTTTTCCCCCCACTTGATGTAGTAAAAATGCCTTCAAAAAATTTCCCTAGCAGATGAGAAAAGTATTACTCCCTTTCTTAGCTGCTATCTCTTCCCTAAAAACCTCCTTTCCCTCCATCAATTTAAGTGAGAAAGGTTATATTCCTTATTTTTTTTCTTCAGCATTCACATTAGAAGTAAAGTTGAAAGTTAGAGAGCGAGTAAAATCCCAACGGTCCAACAGAATAAATCCAGTTCATATTAAATGTACACATCTTGGATGTTGTGGCTTTTCGATAGTAAAAAGGTTGAGTTAAAAAAACTGGCATTAATGTATACCCCTGCTTTGCATTGCCATCTTTACAGTGGATGTCAAATTTATTTATTTATTTATTTATTTATTTATTTATCAATCAATCAATCAATCAAATTTGTCACCGCCCATCTCCTCCCACCAGGGGGACCCACCATTAGTTTTCCCCCAGTGATTGTAGATGAAATAATAAAACAATAGACATATAATATAATTACAATATATAAAAATACACTATATAAGTGTATTAGAGGTGGTACTAGTAGTAGTAGAGGTGTTACATGCCAAAGACCAGCTGTAGCTTCTGGATTCTCTTCAAGGGTAACCCCATGTAGAGCGCATTGCAATAGTCTATGTGGGATATAACAAGGGCATGAGTGATTGTTCAAAGGGCCAAATGCCTTGGGATCAATGCAGCAAATCTAAGAAGGGCAAGAAGGATTGGACACGCGGTTACAGAAATGTCTTCTCTAAAGACTGGACAGTGTATAGAGATTTTGGGGATGTTTTGAGACTTTTGGTCGAAACAGTGATTTCGTTGTCACAAGCTGGTAGAACAAGTCTGTGCGTGTGTGTGTGTACATTGAGTTGAGTTAGTTAACTGCAGTGTCCATTTAGACTTTTTCTTTTATTGTTGAGTATGTGTTTTTGAATGAATTAGTCCATCCTGAGCCTTGGAAGACAGAAATCTTAGCAAGAAAATAGTTGCCTCAAGGGAACATTTTCACATCTAAGTATCCAGCCGGCAGGCAAAAGTGGCACCGAGCCGATGTCGGCTGTTTGCAGTTTTGCCACTAAAACCTCTCTGGTGGAAAACACATTATTATTTTTGATTAATGGTGAACAGCCAGCAAAAACTGTTTTTCCAAAAAGTGAGCCTCCAACTATAACTCATTGTAGAAAGCTAAATAAATGTTACAACATCTACACACACTTTTTCTCACCCACTTCTTAACTGATTTGAGATGCATTACATGCGTCTTCTTCCCATAACCATCCCTCTTTTTTAGAGAAGAGAAGCAATGTTAACTAATTGACTACCGTCATTGCTATACCTTTCAGCTTTGTGTTGCTAAAATTGTCTCCCACAGTTACTTCCTGATGATGTTATGATGCTGTTAGATCGTTAATGAGATGTCAAAGTTTTGCTGCTCAGGTGAATAACTGGGCATTCTTTTGACAACCTCCTTCCACCTTGCACTTCATTTTCAGGATATTGTATACTTTCCACTCCAGTGAAAAATCTGATTAACTTTTTGGTTCTTCAAGAAGAGATTGGATCCTTTCAACTTTTTACCAGCAAGGACTTTGCTTCCTTTCTAGACTTGGTAATAGAACAAGTGTGTTTTGGGTCTCGTTGAAATCAATGTGTGACAATGTCATAAAAAGCAAATACTGTTGGTCTGAATGGGAACTAAGTGTGACTATCTTAGAATACATTCTGTTATCTTTAGAGAATGATCCTCGGTAGATGTCTCTTTTTGCAGGTCCACTCATCTGAACCCTTTTTTGTTGCAGTAGCAGAAATTTTTGCCACTCCCTTTCCTTCACCATTAGTTTTCCCCCAGTGATTGTAGATGAAGTTCATATGGAGGAGAAGACTTGGGGGGCATCAGGTGGATTGAGTAATACATATAAAGATATAAGATATAACTCCCATTGTTCCCCATCAGTAACCCAATAAAAAAGGAAGGTTTGATAGCTCTGTTCCCCTTAAGCTGTGATCATACTGGCATAAACTCAGCATGGCTTTGGAGGTGGCATCTCCTGTACTTCATATTCTCCTTCCTTCATTCCTATAGGATTTCAATCCATTTTACATATATAAATTCATTGCATAATTTTAATGGAGGATATGAAGCATGTTCTGAGCTTATTTCATAGCAGACTTTCCCAGCATGTTGCCCTGCACTGTGTTTGGACTGCACCTTCCAGAACCCCCAACCAACATGTCCACATTCGGAGAATATCAAGTTGGGTTGTATTCAAATCTATCCAGCTATCATCATTAACATGATTCCCCCTTGTAGTTATATTACGTTGTACTATGATAAGCCATCACTGTCTTCCCATACTTGAGCTCTTAAGAATCCCATCACCATAGCTTTGCGAGAGATTGTTGACAGTTCTGAATAAACTAAGTCTGATTCTAATTGAACATCATGACAGAAATGATGAGATACAGCTTTTGTTTTTGTGCTGGAGGGTGGGGGAGGAGATATGGAAGAGATGATGGAAACATTCATTTCCAGGAATGGGGTTCAACTAGGCTGAGCCTTTAGACAGAAGATTTCTTGAGGTAGCAAGGATTAAAAAACAACGGAAATCTGCCATGACTGCAGTTTCAGAAGCTTGAACTCAGTAATGTGCTATGTATCATATTATGCTTAGGACAGCTCATGTGTCTTACCTTTTAAACATTTGTGATTTATCTATGATTAATCAAATCTTGATTTCCTCTCACTTCCCTTGGAGCTGCAAACAGAGTATCAAATCAAATCAAATTTTATTTTACAGCCAAAAGGCCCGAAAACTCAAACAGAGAAAGGAAGAGGTTGATGTCAAAGTTCAGCTGATTTCCTCCCCGCCGCCTCTTTGTTATTCTCCCTTGCTTTACTAGGTCTATAGAAGACAAAGTACCAGTTGTCACAAATGTTCAGTTAAAATGTTTGTGTAACTTTATAAAGATGTCACTTTATAAAGAATTCATCTGACAATATCTAAATCAGGTAAGAAATACTGAGGTTCGAACTGGTATAGTTACCCAAGGGACAATGGGGAAAGCAGTTCATATTTATTGCCCATCAAGTCACAATTGTATCACATACCCAGCTTTTCACAAGCACAATCATCACAACTGATGACAGGCTGAATGTTAACCTGCGACCAAACAAACACGGATTTAGATTCAAAACTCTTTGCATGGGTCATCTGTATTACTGACTCCCCATAGCTAAGTCAGACCCTTTCTACTACTTCTTCTATTTTATAACTCCCTTTTTATATTTAAACATTACCATGTTGTGAACCTTTTTCTCACTGTCCGAGGACGACAAATACAGATCATGAGAAATTTGTTGCATCCAAAATTGTACATAAATGTATCTAATTTACACTTCGTAAATCTATACGTAAACCAGAACATACATATAGCCCAAAATCTGGAACTTTGCTATACAAAAAATACAAAAATGTCTATTTGGGGAGAAATGTCCATGAAATAGTATGTGAATTTTGTCACTCCTTTTTTCTCTCTCTCTCCAAAACTGCAAGCGCATGCGAACATGGGACCAAACCATACAGGTACTCTATAAAATGAAGGCAGAACTGATAAATTTGTCCATGTTACCTACAAAGACACAAATATTTTGAAGTGACCTTAAGCAAAATTATCTTCCAGTGATATTGTTCCATTGGTTCTGATCTGATGTATTACTGAATTACATACCTACAAAGGTGGGTTGGCTCTAAATCATTGTGGCATTTCAGTCTTATTAATAAATATAATGGAGTCTAGTGGAACATCTTGTACTGCTGCAGCTAAACTGGAACACGACAAGCAATTAGGAAAGGGGCCTCTTGAAGAAGCATCAGAGATATAGTACGGATTCTGCGTTTTAAGTTTACAGGGTGGTGCTGGAATTATTTAGCCTAACAACAGCTGAAAAATCAATGGAATTATATGAAAGTGGATCATCCTATGTTCTAGACCAACACTGTCCTTCTCAACATATATTTCACCAATATTTTTTATATATTCAGTGTGTGCCGTACCTGACCCATTTCCCCTCCACTTGATTGCCTTCTTCTTTGTGCACCTTCAGCTTAGCCTTTGACGAATTTGACCCATCAGCAGAAATATAACGATGATTGTTAGAAAATAGGGCTTGGGGCCATTCCTGAGGCTTTTTTGCTGTCCTCCCTCCTCCCCTTCGTAGCCTTCTGCAAACAGTGACGAGGCCCAGAATGCTTTGCTAAAGCTGGTAAAATGGAACCAAATCAACTGTTCAATGGATTTGGTCCCCTTCAACCAGCTGTAGCTGTGCATTGATCACGCTCTCTGAAGGATAAAGTGCTCCAAGTGGACCAAGACTTCTGGAAGACAAATAGCCCCATGGACGTTGTCGATAAGGAAATTACGATGATTGACACCTGGAGATCTATCACCCTGGCTCTAAACTGGTGGGCTGGGCTGAAAGTCATTATGTGCTTGCCAGTCAATTCTCGGTAACGGAGGCTACTCAGAGATTGATAATCTCCATCTTCCTACTGTTATTGATCTGAGCGGTAATTTAGAACTGTATATTTTAACCACAGAAGCTTGCAAGTTTCTATAAAGCTTCAAAGAGTGCTCTGCTTTGTTGTTTCTGTCTATTGCAGTGATTAATAAAGAAACATTTTCATGCAGTGCTCCCTTTCTGCAAACTTTTTTTTAAATAAATAAATTTTTTTAAAAAAATAAGGCCCCTTACTTTGAGATCAGCAATTCTGCTGAAGAAGTTCTCTAGGAGTACAATGAGATGCAAAATAAAGTGAAACTGAAATACGAACTATACACAGATAGTGATGAAGCCTAAATTGGCAGTGTGGAATTTGCAGTGAAAATACTTCAACAAGGGTAGGTGGGTCTCCTTAATTATCATTCTTTTCTTAAGTGAACTTTGTGGAGGTGCCAGAAAATGTGTAAACGTCATGCTGGAAAGGAGATGATCTGAAATAGCAGGGATTACAAGGCCTGTACGTGAAAACTACAATATTGTAGAACTGGTAGAGCTAGAGATGATGTATAAAGGAGCATTTGCAAACAGAATCCTATCTAAAAAGAGGGTGATGGGTTTAGAAAGTTTTAGTTTAGGGATGAGGAGCAGCTATTTAACAGGGAAGTCTATTTTGTGGACAGAGAAAAATGTTTCCACTCCCATAAAGCATGAAGTAATTAACTTGATTGTCAGTAGATTATGGACAAAAAAAATACTTCTCTGAAATGCACGGTGAAAACTCATTGCCCAAAGCTGTAATCATGGGTATTCATTTAGATCACAGATGTGTAGAAAGTAAATCAAGAGCTATAAGTTGATCAGCAAAGGTTCCTAATTCCCAATTTTTAGCTAGAAAATGGCATGGCTATGTTTCATCTCACCAAAACAAAAGAAAAAGAAAAACACCACTGAAACAAAGGACATTTGGGGGACAAGTGACCAAGACTTTAATATACAGAGAGAGACACAAGCGCAGAGATGCACAGACTGAGCTCCATTCAGTTTTACACTAAACATTAAACCTGGCCTTCAAATTATTTAATGCAAAGTGATCAGTTTCCATTTCTTAGTTATTTGGTTTTTGTTTTGTTTTGTTTTTTAAAGGGGAACCTATAAGCTCTCCCCACTTCTGGCATCACTGTCTTTAAAATAAATAAGAATTAATGAAGATCAGTTAATGAAGATCAGTGACCAGCAGCAGCTGGCCTTGCAGACTGTTTATCTGGTAACTGCCATGTTCAGAGATGGGGCCAGATGTTGGGGCAGACTACAGGTGTCTATTCCATCCTTGAATAGAAAAAGGTGGAAACCATGGTTTTTGGTGGCCTGCTTGGAGCTTCCACAAGCAACTTCTTACTTTCCATTGGACCACAGTGCAGGAGTAGGCAGATCTCTGCTGTACCTATGCTTTTCTAATTACACAGAAAAAAAATGTTTAAAAATATCTTGGGCTGGTTTAAGATTTATTTATTTTTATTTAATTAAATTTATATCACCACCCATCTCCCCCCAACTTGGGACTCGATCAGACAAGATCCATAGTTTACTCAGGCCAATGAATTAATTAATGAAAGAGCTGTGCGTCGGTGATGCTGCTCAAGCAAATGCCGGCTCAGCCACCAGCTTCATGATCTTGGTTCTTTAAATGGATCTTGTTCTCATAAGGGCTTGGCAAAAGGCATACAGCTCTGTTTGGCTATAATAAGCATTGATGTTATGTTAATGGCTTAAAGAAAATCACTCATTTTCTCATGTTATAATGATTGGGGAAAAGTGAACCGAGTGTCATCTTTTCTTAACTTTATCGTAAATCCATACAAGTATCACAAGCTACAAATGCTGTTGGTATAATAACAGTCCATTAGAATACAAATACAGATCTTAACTTAAGGTCTCTGTTCACCTCTAGGGATACAATTTAGATCTGTGATTTGATCCTCAACCAAGGCTAGGTCTGTATGTCTCTGCTTTCTGTGAGAGAACCTGGCATTGGGAAATGACTCGTTTTTGGAGAGGAGATAATTGACTGCATCACAGCTCATCACCAAAAACATTCTAGAGCAGTGTTCTTCAACCTCAGCCACTTTAAGATGTGTGGACTTCAACTCCCAGAATTTCCAATCCTATGAAGAAATTCTATGAATTCTGGGAGTTGAAGTCCACACATCTTGAAGTGGCCGAGGTTGAGAAACACTTCTCTAAATAACCAAGCCCATTCTTAAGACGTTCACTAACTCCTGACAGTGCAGACATTTCTATGAAGAAATTGCCCTGTAGGTATGGTGAATGTGTCCTGCATCGGGTTTCCATCTCACTTGTCCAAACAAAAATATCTGTAGTACAATTCTGCACCATTGGGGAATGAATAAGGATGTGCGTTTTTGTGTCTGCATGAATCCTGCCAAGGAGTAGCAACAACGAATTGTGTGACTCTTCCATTCTCTAAATGAAGTGGGGGGCCAAGAGGCCTAGCTGAACATGCTTCCTTTCCACATCAGAAACATGACAGTACAGCCATGGGATATATGAGAAAATGTAGCTGTGAAAGCATTTGGGGAAAAATAGATGGTTAAGTCCCCAGGTCTTCTCTCACACATAATAGGTCTGGGCAAAGCTTCAAGTGGGAAATGGGATTGACAAAGCTTTGATGGACTCATGAAATAGCTTCATGAATCAAAGTGTGAACCTGCTTCTAAGCAACAAATTCAAAGTGGGAGATATGCCAACTCTGCTGGCACCCCAGAAAACCCAGTGAGCCAAGGCAGCTAAGCACAAATGTATGATATCCCAGAAAAAACTGTGGAAAGGTTTATATTTTTAAGACAATTTTTGAAAGCTAGTATTTCTTAATTGGACTAGGACCCTTTCTGTATCGATTTAGCCTGGTGTTTTTCAAACTTGACAACTTTAAGATGTTTGGACTTCGATTCCCAGAATTCCCCAGCCAGCATGCTGGCTGGGGAATTCTGGGAGTTGAAGTCCACACATCTTAAAGTTGCTGTGGTTGAGAAACACTGATTTAGCCAAGTCCTCAGACAGTTTGGAGCCTGTTGTGGTGCCTTTTCTTTATTTCTGTTCTGAAAGAGGTGCTTTTGGGGGAGGGGAATATTTCAAACATTTACTGTGATAAAACTCTTGAAGGTATTCATCTGAAACTTAGCTGGGGGGAAATCCTCTAGGATCACTGCATTTTCCATCCCATTCTGCCCCAAAGGGAAGCAACTCCTTAATGTTCCCTCCTCGTAGTCTAGAGGTCCATCTTTTTAGAATCTTCAATCCCAAAGTGGCTCAAACTGAATCATACATTGAAATCAAATCCTGCCCTCTTCAAATGTTGAATTTCTAATTCAGATCAAAGCAGGGATGATTTGCAGAAGTCTGGCTGGGGGTAGTACAAAGCATTTCACCAGACAAGGAGACATGATTGCCTATTTTAAAGAAACATTTTTATATCACATATTAGATGATGGGATGCTTTCACTAATTCTCAAGAGAATGGGTTTTTCTCCTAAAGTTGTAACAATTATAATGCCTCCCACCCCTGCCCCATTAGGATTGCAATACATTTGGAAAGTCAACATCTGAATATACGTTTAGAGTCAATTTTACACTGGAGTAACAAATGTGATCTGCAGTCCAGAGAAGCTTGCTATAGGGATTGGAAAACAATGCATTTTCATATACAAATTGGATTGCTTCAAGCATTAAGAGATTTTTCCATTTCAGAACTTGGCAACGGCTATTCATTTTTCTCTAAGCAGCTTACTGGATGGGAAAGAACAATGGGGAGAAGCGGGCAGAGAGAGGAAAGTTGGTGGTCCACTCATGGCTGTTTTTGGCTCCATGTCCTGCTGACATAAGGCCCCTAAGTGCTTCACCCCAATGAGTTGTATCCTTGAATAGAAAAAGGTCTCCCAGCCCTGCCACATTCTATTCATCTTGATCATACTCCACTGGATCTGAAATTTCCTTTAGAAGCCTGACGTGTCCAAGAAATGTGCAAAAAGAACATGAAACTAATAGCTCTCCCCCTCTGTTTCACTCCAGTAAATGATAATTCAGTGGCATACTACCTTTGAATATGAAGTTCCATATACTTGATAATCATGGACAGATCTCTTGTCTCATGGCAGTTCTCTTGTAAATCCAACTAAGCTAAATCAGAGATGCTGGTGCTAATTTGTCAAAGAAAATATCAGGGTTTCGTATGAGTTCCATCACAGAAGAATAAGAGTGTCTTAAATACAGTTTGTGCGTATTTTTTTTAAAAAATATTGATCATGAGAGGTGGTAGAATCACATGAAGGACATCAACATAAATGGACATCAACATAAATAGCTCAAGAGACTGAAAGATAATGTATGCCTTTACAGAAATATATGCAAACAGGAATGGTATGGTTAAGCAGCAGCTTTCACACGGATAACCAAGTATCTTGATTAGGCAATGTTAACAAGAATGGGAATCTGGGAAGCTTGCTACTTGCTTGGTGTGAAGAGAAAAAAGTTGATTTGCCGTTTCCTAATTTTAGTCTTTGATCTTCTGTGAAAGCTCAATGCAGCAGCAAACTGAATAATTCTTCTCCTACATCTTATTTGAGACACTTGGATCACCAACTTTTTGAAGCTTTCAAAATACATAATAACTAGCATCCTGGTGCATTAGGTCCTCGGGTTAGCTCAAGAAAACTCAGAGTGTTCTTCAAAATGCTCAGGGTGGTGTGCAAAGAAGAAGCAAACAATGCCAAGATGGGATGATCAATCAGCACCAAAATGGACCTATCTGGCGATGTCCTATGGCAAATATGCTTTTGCTCTAAACCATATCAAACATGTAAGTTATGTTCATATTTTGTTCAACTGCAACCTGTGGGAGCATGTACAGAGAATACTGAATTGTCCTAACATTGCTACTATGCCCACGGACACATACACTTTCAGAATCATTTCTCTTAAGCTTAGTAGCACAAAAAAACCTAAGTAAAATATGTACAATTCTATAAAATCTGACATGTAGCTTTTACTGAGCTCCCTAAATTAGAGCACTCCATGGCTATATTTAGCCATCAGGAAACTGCCCTAATTTTTAATGCATGCTGCACACCTGCAGCTTCTTCAGCAACCTTCTCCAAGATGCTCCAGCCATATGAAAATAAAATCACAACCTTTATCTTCTGCTTGCTTACTTGGGAATAGCACTTCTATCTGCACCCACGTTTCCTACTAAACTTAGGCTTACATTTGTGAGCAAATAATAAGCACAGAAGAAGTCAGTTTCTTAATATATGGATTAAAGAATTCTTATTTTGAATAACTGGGGTGATCTAATGAGTAAACCGGGGCACATTTTGGAGAAGAAAGCCAAGATAATCCTGCAAGAGATTAAAGTATTTATTGATTAATGAAAAACTAATTCAGTCCTCGCTCTAACGAAGGACTTCTTCAAATGTAAGGTGGAATTGTAAGAGTTTGCTTTCTCAAAATGGGGTGCTAAAAAAAATACTGTGATGGAATGTGTCCCTGAAAGGCGGGGGGGTGATGTGATGGATTTTGAGGCTGCTGCTGGTTCTCAGGAAGGAGAGAGCGCATTCCAGGGAGATAAGAGGACTCGCAGTTTGGAAAGCCTTGGCAGAGGGACAAAGAAAGTTAGAGTAGCCCCGCCCTAGAGTCTCCTGGTTTATTTCCCCGAAGGTCAGTTAGGATAGCTTTAGTCTGGCAAGATCCTGTCTATTCAGTGAGAACAATAAAGAATTAGAATTGGAATACAGTGGGATTCTTGGTCCGGTCCCCACAAATACAGTGGAAAAAATTTTGGAGGATAATTATCAAGGGCTACCTTATTCTAAGGACGCGGTGGCGCTGCGGGTTAAACCGCTGAGCTGCTGAGCTTGCCGATCGGAAGGTCGACGGTTCGAATCCGCGTGACGGGGTGAGCTCCCGTTGCTAGTCCCAGTTCCTGCCAACCTAGCAGTTCAAAAACATGCCAATGTGAGTAGATTAATAGGTACCGCTTCGGCGGGCAGGTAACGGCGTTCCGTTCAGTCATGCCGGCCACATGACCACGGAAGTGTCTACGGACAAACGCCGGCTCTTCGGCTTTGAAACGGAGATGAGCACCGCCCCCTAGAGTCGGACACGACTGGACTTGATGTCAAGGGAAACCTTTACCTTTACCTTTACTACCTTATTCTACTTTTGGAAGATGTTGTTGGGGAATATGAACAAGAAGCATCTAGTGCCCCATATCCTGGCCATGGGATGTCCTTGGGGCCTGCTAGCCATCACTGGAAGAATATGCTGGACAACAGAGATATGAACTAGCAAGCTTGTTTTTGAATTCTCATGATGCATTTTCTATTATTTGTACGGACGGTTTGATCTACAGAAGTCTGGCATGTATGTAGATAGCGTATTGTAATACAGCGTGAACTTTGGTACTGCTCCTGCGTGCTCAGCAAAGTTACCATGGGTGCAGATGCACTTTGGAACACCCTCTTCCTGCATCTTCTTGGGCTGCAGTCAGAACATGGCTATCTTCATGTGAAAAGAGGACCTTCCACATGTTTCATGTTTGTTGTCATTCTTGGCTCCTTAAGTAGGCTACTGATCATGGTGGTTATATATCTTCAGGATCAAAGGCACTGTCCTTTTTAGTACTGGGATATGACTCAGGAGATGGCTATTTCTTTCTTATGCTGCTCACAGACTTCACACAGGTAAGTGATTGCCACCGTAGGGTACAGCGCTGGCCTAAATCCCTGCCCTGTGCTATCTGCTACACCATACAATTCTTGAGCTAGAAGTACATTTATTTATGCATTTATACCTACCTACATACCTACATACCTACATTTTTATACTGCCATTCTTCCAAAGAAGTTGTCCTTGCACTGAACAAATCTAAATAAAGAGCAATTTCCATAGTTCTATCAAAATGTCTGCCAAAGAGTATTCTTACATTTGATTGTTTTAAAATGTATTCTCACGTTTGCTCATTTTAAAATTTAACAACGTACTCAGAAAGTTACAAGTGAAATCTTGGAAATATCAGCACAGACTACATTACAAATGCTGTATTGTCATAATTAATTTTTAATCTAGTTTTAATTACAAAGCATGCTATATTATAGAAATAGTCATACCATGGTGTGTGCTGTTATTTGTTTATTTATTTGATATATAAATAAATATCAGCACACGCTATGGTATACTATTTCTATAATATAGCATGCTTTGTAATTAAAACTAGATTAAAAATTAATTATGACAATACAGCATTGAGACCAATTTCAGTTTTGCAGATTCCAATTCAAGTGAAGCTGTAGAAAGCAGATACTTTGAATAAATGCAAGGAAACATCTCAGTAGATGTTTTGTGCTGTCCTCCTTGCTCAGATTATTATTATTATTATTATTATTATTATTATTATTCGTTTATTTGTTTATTTGTTTATTTAATTATTTAATTTTTATCCCACCTTTATTATTTTATAAATAACTCAAGGTGGGGAACATACCTAATACTCCTTCCTCCTCCTATTTTCCCCACAACAGCAACCCTGTGAGGTGAGTTGGGCTGAGAGAGAAGGACTGCAGATGTTCCAAGTGCTGATGGATAAAGACAGACATAGTAGTAGCGGGCTGAAATAGTACCATGACCTGCTGAGCTTACCGATTGGAAGGCCGGTGGTTCAAATCTGCGTGACGGGGTGAACTCCTGTTGCTAGTCCCAGCTCCTGCCAACCTAACAGTTCGAAAACATGCCAATGTGAGTAGATTAATAGGTACCGCTTCGGCGGGCAGGTAACAGCGTTCCGTGTAGTCATGCCAGCCACATGACCATGGAAGTGTCTACGGACAAACGCCGGCTCTTTGGCTTTGAAACGGAGATGAGCACCGCCCCCTAGAGTCGGACACGACTGGACTTAATGTCAAGGGAAACCTTTACCTTTACCTTTTTATTTACAGAATACAAATTAAACCAGCAACAGATGTTGGTGAACCCATAAACAACCGTTTGCGTGGGTTTGCTCTATTAGCTGAAGGGCTTAGGACAAGTGGGCAAATGGGCAGTCACCAATTGAAGTATTTGTAGCTCAGGGTTGAACTGTGGAGTCCTTGGTGCTCTCTGAGCCTTGTTGTTTTCTTGCAGACGTTTCACTGACATTTCATTCATGGCAACGAAACATCTGCAAGAAGACAACAAGGCTCATGAAGTACCAAGGACTCCACTTTCCCTGTCATCCACTCCAGAACCTCACAACTCTGAGCCAGCGAGATGAGTTTGTCACAAAAACGTTCCTTTATCTTGCTGACGTGTCCCACATCACTGAGCTCTGAGCCTTTGGAATCACCAATCAGCACAAAAATGTATTGGAATGTTCCCCATACCAATCTGCTATCTGAATTTCCCACATCTACTCATTAACAAGGCAGGTCACCACAAAACAACTGCTTCAAAAACACCAGTATCAAACAGGAATCCAAACCTCTGCCCTGTCTGGAAGCAGAAAATATCCTCCCGGGTTCTCTAGCATCTGGAAAAAAAAATGCAGCAAGGCCACAGGAGGAACTGGGATCGAAAACTAAGAATGCCAAGAACTCCAGCTTCATTCCATTCTAATGTCTATTTGTGTTCATTCTTACACTGAACTGTAGATGGCACCCTGTAGACACTAACCCAACAACAGACTCTTCCCCAGCAATGGTGTAGCACAACATGACTTCAAATCCTTTCACAACATTAATGTGAGCTTAATATACCAAAAACCTTTCCGTACCACCTCTAGATTTGTTCTTTACTTACTGATAAAAAAGCAAATATTTATACTCAATGGCAAGAAAAATGCCACTTCAAATCACATGCAAAATATATAGTAAAGGACGTACTACCTCTGTGATATATAGTGGGTATTTCTGGTTGCAACACACACATGTACTAAGAAATATTAACTTTCTGAGAAATGGGAAACTCTCTTGTACTTAGGACATAATCAGAATCACTGGAAAAGTCTGGACATTTTCCCTAGAACGTTTTACAAGCCCAGATCTAATTCCTCCTGTATTTTGAGGCCGATATTTTTATGCCCCTTTAAAATGGTGAAAGCTTTAAAGAAACTCATGAAAGTGTCAGAATATTTGTGCTGAATCCAGAAAATATTTTTGCATTTGTTTGCTGTCACTTTTAAAGATCCTTAACTTGCGCTGACTTCCAATAACTAGTCTCTTTTCCTGTTGCTGGCATTGGCCCACCTTTGCTCCCCAACTGCAGTTTAGGTAGCTGCAGAAAAGGGAACCTGGCAGTGAACATTTTGGTGGGATAATCTCTGGTCAGTAGAATTTTGTGAGCTGAGCTAAAGTGATTGATGAAGCTGCTGGTTATATTTTCTACAGTGCACCCAATATAATTAAGGTTGAGGGAGTCAGGAGAAATAAAAACGGCAATCCAGAGCCAGATACCCAGACCTGGGGCATGGTTGTGGTAGTGATGAGAAGAAGGGATAGTTCAGGGCATCATAAGGAGTCCTTGCTAAAATGGTAATAGTCATCCAACAGCGTTAATCTTTTCCTTCTGCAACTGTTTTCTCCCCTTGGGAAATTCCATCTGTTGCTGTGGGGGAAGATTCTCTCCTTGGAAAGAATCATGCGTAATAATGCAACGTGTTATTTGTGCATGCTAAATCAGAAGTAGACCTGACTATGTTCAGTCAGTTTACTCTCAGGATAACAGGTAGAGACCATAAAATTCAGGAAGCATCCTTATAGCTTTCCTCAGTCAAGTGCCTTCTTGGTATGTTGGACTTCAACAATAATCTCCTGGGGTGTGTGATGTTGTGGTGTTGGGTTAGACCTAGAAAGCCCCTAGTTCCAATTTTAATTCTTTTGGATCAATGAAGCCCCTAGTTCCAATTTTAATTCTTTTGGACCAGTGACTTAATGAAGAAAACTTACTTATTTTGGACCAGTTTTTCTCTCTTAGCCTACCATTCTTCAAAGGATAATTGTGATGATAAAATTAGTGGGGGAGTGTTATGCTCATGATCTTGCAATTCTGGAGAAAAGGTGGGCAGACAGGGTATACTAGCTGGAGTTATGGAGGTTGAAGCCCAGTACTTCTGAAGGGCCTCAGATTAGAGAAAAATGGCATTGGTGGCTTGCAACTATTTATTTGTTCATTGAAACTACTGCAAATTTATTTTCCCTTTTTTTCAACCACACTCATTCAGCCTGGTGGAAAAGAAAATGCTAGGGGCAGTATTCAGGATTCTTGTACTTCTTGCAGCAGGAAGGGGCTGAGGCTGTGACCCAGTCTCCTAATTTTCCTCTGGCCTCCCACACTTCTGTGAAAGTCTGAGGGAAACCTGGAGGTCACGCCTTCCATTTTTCAGATCAGGAACTGTGAGCAACTGCAGAGCAACTGGGAGACATACGACAGTAAGCTGATACATATTCAAAGGAAATTTTAAGGCACCCAGAGAATGAAGCCTAAAAGGGAAGACGTTTTCTGGAGGACAAAAAGACTGGAGAAATTGGATGACATATTTTGCCATGATAGAAGGACACAATCCTGTCAAAGGCTGATTATTGTCTCTCTCCCTCTCCGTCTCTCTATCTATCCACTGTATAACTCACACACATGTATGAGTTCAGGACTGTCTGATCCAAATGAAACCTGCCCATCCTACATGTCCCAACCAGGAGGGAGCCCTGCAGGAGCCCAAAGAAGATCAAGTGGCAGGCACCTGGAGGATAGTCTTCTCACAGCAGCCTCCTTCCCAAGCCCCACCTATTTACCAAATAGCAAGTCAGTAAAAACAGTCCTATGCAGTGGGGCTGTTGAAATGAAGGGTCCTTATTAAGCAGTGCAGGTAGTTCTGTGACCCTGATTGAATTATTAATATTCTATATTAATACAGGTAGTCCTATGAGTATTAACTGATTATTATTATTAACAGTTTACAATTATAGATTATTATTATTATTAATATTCTATAACTGTAAACTTTCTAGAGTAGATAGCACATAAATAGTTGCAATAGGTAAGTAAAAACACACCTGAAACTAGGCGTTGAGTCGGTGGGTGGGGTTGAGATGATGATTCATGAATTTATTTAGATTTCTACCGTGACGTTCATTCAAGAGCTACTTCCCTGTTTTCCCAACCAACAACAACCCTTGTGAGATGGGTTGGTTTAGGTGAGTGACTGGCCCAAACCCACCAAGATTTGCATTTGAGTCTGAATCTCTTAAGTTGATCACTAGCCCTTTCTGGGTTCAACCCATTGCCAGGCTAGCAGATCTGGGCTGCAAAATTCTGCAAGGCCACTAGATGGCATGAGTCAGAGCTAGATGGAAGGAGTTAGAGTTTCCTGTATCTCTTTGCTGCAAACTAGTGATCACCCAGTGTTTTGCAGCCCAGAACTCAGTAAACACACACAAGCTTCCCGGTAGGCTTATCACCTCCATTCTTACGCTGTCTTAACCAAACTCTTATTGAGTAAATCTCATAGCTACTATGGCAGGGACGGAATTTATCCAGCCTGGTAAATTTCAGTTTTCTGCGTTTCTATAAGGTCAGCCCCGCCTTGCACCATTTTTGCAGTAATTTCATTCAGGCTACATTGATTAAAGTCTTCCTCCTTAGAAAAATAAATAAATAAATCATTGTTTTGGATGTCTCAGGGAAGAAAACATCCGAGCCCATCCATGCATGCTGTTTTTGAGGGAAGTTCCATTCAGCAATGGAAATTGGATTCCAAATGAAACTACGGTCACTACAGCTGGACGGGATGCTCTTCCATTTGCTCACCACTGCCAGTGATGCACATCACTCAGAGGGGCTCTCAATATCCAAAGCTAAAGATAGTTAAGGACATTAAAAAATGATATGAGGTGAGCACCATCTATGCAAGATGCATGAAGAAAGAGGGAGCACTGGGCAAAACATGATTTCTGCTGACCCTGCATGCTGTACCTCTCAGGCCAGAGATGTTTTGAACAAGGCATGAAATATATATAACCTGAGAAACTGTACATAAGGTGTATAGGTATTTACTGTGACATATATGTGAGATACAGATGTGCTTCTGTATATCACCACCGTAATACAGCTCCGGCTGGTTTCTGTTGGCTCAAAACAAGAAAGAAAGGAAAACATAAATATAATGGGGTTGAATTGTGGTTCCTTTGGGAGCATTCATCACTAATGTGATGATAGAGCTGATCACACAAGTGATCTTTCCAGCATTTGGCTTTTTCATTCCTAGCACTCCACCGAATAACCCTCTTGCCGCTGGACTGCCAGCATTCCAAGTCCTTTTCATGGTCTCTGTTAGGCTAAATAATAAATATCCCACTTAGAGGAAGGTTATAAATCTTGCCACAAGGCTGGGGCGATTTGCATTTTTTCCACTGGGTGACACTGCCTCTTTGTAACTCTATAATTTACTTGCTGAGGCAGCAAATGGACTGGCTGCAAACTGCATCCTTTTAATAAGGCATGTGGTTATTTGCGGCGGATCGTGGGCAATGATCGCCAGAGTTGGGGAGGTTACAGACGTTGCCCCTTCTTAGCAGAATGAATTACAGCCCCGATTGCCTAATTTGGGGGCATTAGGCTGTGGTCTGAGCTAGAACTTTTTTCAGGCTTTGCTCCCTGCTCTGCACAAGGATGTGTTTTGTCAAATTGTGCCTGTGGCTGGTTTGCTGTTTCACAATGGCAGCTCAGAAGGTGTTGAAGGGAAAGCAAAAAGAGGAGGATCAAGATTTCAAGGAGGCCAGGACTTAAGGCACTTCTGTAGACTGTGAGAAGATATCCTGAGTCCATGAGATATTTCTTGGCTCTCAATCCTTGACAATGAAATCTCTGCATGGATTCTTTGAGAATGAGAACTCTGAAAATACTTTTTTTCTTCTGCAAGTTGGGGGGGGGGGGAGTAGAAGGAGGTGGAAGGGGACACAGTCTTACCGTGTTTTGTACTTGTAGCCAACACTTTGTAGGGAGTCAGCTTCAAATCCAGGTTCTCCTTGCCTAGGAGCTATAAGTAAACGTGGTGACGAGGATGAGAAATTTGTAAGAAATAGTCTGGTTTTACTCATGAATAATGTAATGGCTGAGTAGATGTAATTTCAGAAGCAAAATATTGTCCTGTCTTTATTCTTCATATAGAATTCTAGGAGTGGAAAGCATGCTGGAGAGTCTCTAAAGCAGTGTTTCTCAACCTTGGCCACTGGAAGATGTGTGGTCTTCAACTCCCAGAATTCCCCAGCCAGCATCTTCCAGTGGCCAAGGTTGAGAAACAATGCTCTAGACCAACTCAATGCTTGGTGGAGGGATCCAATTAAAGGATCCCAGACAGACAGATGGTTGTCCAGTCTCCAATCTATGTATATCTGAACTCTCTCCCTTTCAAGAAATCTGTAGCGTATAATGTCTCCTACCATCTTACAACGTAGACACCTTTCTTTTAAAAATTGCTAATTAATGGAAAGGCCCACCTAGGTGGCAGAAGGGCTCACAGGTGATGCTTCTCCAACCTTGAAATTCCACCACTGGAAATCAAGTTGGGGTGCTAGAATTTACTTGGTGATTTCTCAAAGGGTTCACCACCACCACCACCACCAAAAAGGCTTATGCTTTTCTACCATCTTGTCAGGACACTTGACAATTCGTTTCACATTTCTCTTGGTGCTGTTTTTTAACCTGATGTTATTGTTGGAGGTGGTAAAAGATGGTATGGCTGATGTTCTTCTGTTCTGTTAATCATTTTTCTCCATCCCTCTGTGGCTCTTTCTCTGCCTGTCCTCCCCAATCTGAATTATGCCCAACCCCAAGAGATGTTATAACCTGGAGGCCTCCCTGGTATTTAATGGAAATGTTGGGAGCCAGGGAGCCTACAGGCTGATGGAGGGGAGCCTGAATGAAAGGCAGGGCACTCATTCACAGCCATTAGCCCCTTCCAAATTAGGTGCAAGGACACTATCCTGCACCCATGAGAATTTCTCCAAAATTCTCCTTTGGGAGAAATGTGCAAGCCCTTTCTCTTTCATGCAGCTGAATGAGAAATGGTAGAAAAAATAGGAAAAAAATCAGAATTTTTCTTAAAAGTGATAAAAAGTTATTGGTAATGATGGGCTTGCACCATGCTGGTTTAGGATCCCAAGCCCTCCTATTCCCCCAAGAGGAGGCAGGAAAACTTTAAAAAAGAGAGAATGAAATAGTTGAAAAAGCAAGTCATTGCACAATCAAACAGAAGTCATTGCACAATCAAATATGAAGGTTTGGGAACTAAGAAGAAAAATCAAAGTGCTGAAATTTGCAAGATTGCCATAGTTTTTAATTAAGCAACTATCATTTATAGTGGGCCACTCTCTCATCTTGCAATCTGGTGGGTGTTGCATGGCTGATTCGTGAAATAGAAGAAAGGTGGGCAACCTGAAATTCCAAGCCATGATGCCCCCAGGGCTCCTTTTTGCAGCCACTGGGATCTCTTATAATCATCACTGCTGAAAACTGACCACCCGGTTTCCCACTGTTCTAAGATGGGAGACATACAAAAACAATAGTCTAAGTTGCAAATAGGTTTATTATTTATTTATTTATTTATTGCTCAGATGTATATGGCCACCCATCTCGCCCAAGGCGACTCAGGGCAGCATACAACAATGAGATAAAAACTGTGAATAAATAACAATCATTATAAAAAGATAAAATGATTATTAGCGAGAATATCATCACAAAATTTTAAAATATTTATTTATTTGTTTGTTTGTTATTTTTCAAATTTCTATCACTGCCCATCTCTCCCAAAAAGGGGACTCTGGGCGGTTTACAATAAAACCAAAATTCAAACATATAAATTACAATATAAATAGATTAATAAAAAGATAAAATAGATATAAAATATAAAATCCAAGCGGCGTAGATCTTATTTGTTGGGGAGAGATCTATGGTACTAGCCACCCCCAAGAAGAACTGGTGCCCCTCCCACCCCAGGCGAGGCAGCAGAACCAGGTTTTCAAGTTCTTCCAGAAGGCCAGGAGCACAGGGGCCTGTCTCACCTCCGGGGGCAGAATGTTCCAGAGGGCGGGTGCCACTGCAGAGAAGGCCCGCCTCCTGGACCCTGCCAGGTGGAATTCCCTTACTGGCGGGGTTTGTAGCATGCCTTCTCTGCATGACCGGGTGGGAAGGGGCAATGTTAGGAGGATGAGGCGGTCCCTCAGGTAACCTGGTCCCTTGCCATGTGAAATATATCAACTCTGCAGAGAGAGCAAGAATATAAATCACAGTGGAGCCATCTAAGAATGTCTCCTGTTCTCAAAGACCCCCAGGCCTGACAACATAACCAGGTCTTGAGGGACTTCCTAAACAATAGCAGGGAAGGAGCGAGCCTAATTTCAGTGGGGAGAACGTTCCACAAGGAGGGAGCCACAGCAGAGAAGGCCCACCTCTGGGGACCCACCAAATGGAAGTCCCTGGCCAATGGAACCCATAGCATGCCTCCCCTGCTTGAACTAATGGGATGGGCTGATATAATCTTTATCCTATTAAAGGCCAAATAAAAATGGGAGAAAATCCACCAGTGCTGAATCTGTGGTATTGTTTGGGAATAATTCCAAGGAAGAAGAAACAAAAGTAGTTTCATCTTTGGTTCTCCATTTCACTCCCCTATAAGATTGCTGTGTTAATGCCTTTACTAGTAGTGGGACTCATCAACAGTGGGTATCTGTTGATTTAGCACCATCAGCTATAGAATATAGGCATAACTCAGGATGTCAGCCTCTTATGTAAGGCAGAGGATCTATTCAGCAGTTATTCACTCACACAATACATTTTTGTGCAGTTGCTTTTCTTTTATGGTTTATATATTTTAGGCTGCAATCCTTTACTATCTTACCTGCAAATAAAATTGATCAGATCTAGAAATGATGCTAATAGTTGCATGGTGATTGCACGCTGTTTTTAAATCCTTTTCTTTCTTTTCCTTTATGGGAAAAAGAAGTAAAACACAAGCTTTCTTGTAAATGAATTCATAAAAATAATGCCAATTAATCCACTCCTTTCTACTTTTGCCACTTGCCCTGTGAAATTAGCAGACTTAAATCTCTTGGATGAGAAGGCTATTAGAAATTAGCTCCTTCAGGTTTCTCCTTCTTATGCATGTTGACTCAGGAAACTGTCAGAATGATCAGTGAACCAGGCATTTTGAGAACAACATTCATTTTGATGGTCCTTGCCCATATACTGTAGATGGGAACAAAATTTACAGAACTCAGTGTCATTTACTCCATTAAGTAACTACCATACAGTATATGATTGTGGTCTACATCAGTGTTTCTCAACCTCAGTAACTTTAAGATGTGTGGACTTCCACTCCCAGAATTCCCAATCCTATGAAGAAATTCTATCAATTCTGGGAGTTGAAGTCCACACATCTTAAAGTTCTCTAGGTTGAGAAACACTGGTCTACATTGAGAGAAAATACACATGTACATATGAATTAAAACAGCCATCTCCAACTGGTATCCTTCAGATGTATTGGACTGAAATTCCTAGCCAACATTAACAGTTATTGTCCAAGTATATCTGAAGGACACCAAGTTGGGTTGTGTTAAAATATTATTTAAATAATACTTTGAGAGAAATTTTAAAAACCAGAAAGTGAATGCAATTAGAGTACTGGGTAAAGGTATGCAGGATGCCTCAGAACAGAAATGGTCAGTTCTGCCCTTTGAATTTCTAAAGTCAATCAGTCTCTGTTCTGTGGTAGCAGTTTCTTGCATCATAATGCAACACGGCTGGTCACTGATGCTGTTTTCATAGAGCAAATTGTTGGGGGAATGGCTTGTCCTGTGCTAAGAATCATGACTTACCATTTTCTAGTAGATACAATTTTTCACATTGCTGGGGATCTGGTCCATGGCTCTGTTTCTGAGAACTGCTTCATCTAGCAAATGTGTCTGTGTGCTGCACACTATTAAGATGATTTCAGTGTTTCCAGAAGGAAAATCATGCAAATGAATGAGTGTTTGTTCTCACTTAACCTTACTCCCTGAAGAGCCAAGATTCACTCCTTGCTATCTTTAGCTAGGGAAAAAGGGATGGGAATGGCATCGAACTGGAGACATTCTTAGATGGCTCCACTGTGATTGATATTCTTGCTCTCTCCGTGGGGTTTGTATATTTTAATTCTTTTATGATGGTATTCTGAATAATTACTTTTTATCCTTTTATAATGATTGTTTATTTTATCTATTTGCTGTTTTATTCCATTGTTGTATGTGTGAGATGGGTGGCCATATAAATGTGACTAACAAATAAATATGAGAGCCAGTTTGGTGTAGTGGCTAAAGGCAGCAGGCTAGAAACCGGGAGACTGTGAGTTCTAGTTCTGCCTTGGGCACAAAGCCAGTTGGATGGCCTTGAGCCAGCCGCTCTCTCTCAGCCCTAGGATGGAGGCAGTGGCAAACCATGTCCGAAAACCTTGCCAAGAAGACTGCAGGGACTGGTCCAGGCAGTCTCTGAGAATCAGACATGATTGAACGGAATATATATATATATATATATATATATATATATATATATATATATAAATAAAAATCTGGAGATCCTTGGTTAGTCATCTTATATGCTACTGAACTGGATGTAACACAAGTCAGATGAGCTATCAAAGAGCTTCCTTTATGGCCACAGACTAGTTTAGATTCTTGGTCTATTCACCCAGTTATGAAACCTATCTATTGGGCAAAAATTATGTGGAGAAGGCATCTGGTACTACTTCCCTGACGTCAGAAAGGACTGTGAAATGAGCAGAAGATGTGCCACTGAGAAGATGGCTAAATTAACTTCTTTGATTAGAGAAAAACAATATCTACGTTTACAGCTGACTGGAAACCCCTTATAGACTTTTTCCATGACACGGGAAAAAATCCACTTATGATTTGTGGTTTTGATGGTTAGAAAAAAAAAATCAGTAATAGAAAAAACTGAGCTTTCATTTGTAATCATAGAATAAGAGTTAATTTTGTAATTAACTTGTATATTTGCTGCAGAAGAAATTGGAAGCTTCTTTCCATTTCTTTTTGTTCTCTTCTTCTGCATTTTCTTTCTTTCTTTCTTTCTTTCTTTCTTTCTTTCTTTCCTCCTTTTACTTTTTATTAGCTTGTCTTAGTTTTTATGTTCTTTGTAAAACTTTTAATACAATTTATTTTAAAAATTTCTGACAATTAGAATGCACTTTCACTAACAAACTGGGCTACCAAGCAAACATCTCAGACATTTTAGTGATTTTTATCACTTTGGATTTAAAAAACAGTTCAGAAAAGGATGTTCCCTACGAAAATAAAATAATAGCTGAAACTACTGTTGTGAATTAGCAGTGAGAATATGTGGGATTTTGTTCCTATAAAAGACCTCCCCTACACTGCCTTATTCCTAGCAGAAATTTCTCAGCTAAAGGTAAGATTACAATTACCAATTTTATATCTAAAGCCAAAAGCATACACTTATGTGACAAGACCATATTAAATTGGCACATGTATGTACTAATTCATACTGGACACTTTTCTACATGTGGAGCCCCATGTACATTGCTTCCTAGGTTTGTAGGGGGAAAAAATACAAGAATTATGTCTAAGTGACAGAATGATATTGGGGGGTTTAGACATGAAATCTCTGCATTATCCCTGTTCATTGGTTCAACCTTTTAGTAAGCAGGTATTTTTAATGCTTTTACCCTACTTTCTCAGTTTTCTCTAAGCGAGATTATTGGTTTGTTTCATTACATTTTTTTTTTTTTGTAGCTCCTTCCATGACTTTGACATAGTTTTCATGAACAATGCAATCTCTGCCATGCAGTACCAGTAAATTAATTATATGCCTATAACTAAGCGTGATACAGGCACAGAATCATTTAATATACATCGCTATATATTATTAATATAATATATAGCACACATTGCGATATGTTATTAATAGTGTGTGTGTGTGTGTGTGTGTAGTGTGTGTGTGTGTGTCTGTGCATACATATTAGATATAAAATAATAATTGTAAACTCACAACATAGATTGGCCCATATGACATCTTGGTAATATATAGCCAATCAGATGTGATAGAGTGCCAAAGTCACTGAGGACAAATAAAAACAATTCAGAATGAGAACATTCAGCCAGAATAACCAAATATTTTTAAGCCTTTCAAAGCAATCATTGAACTTTTCCAGAAAGGCAGGGAGATTCTTTCCTATACTCCCCAAAATGTTCTTACTGAGCTTTGCTTTGGATTACTGGTTTAAAGTTTCAGAGGGCTTTGTATTTTAATTTTTAACATTAACATTTATACACACACACACACACACACCTTTCTCCATTTTTAGAAATGTTTTATTCATGCTGATGTTTAAAATTCCGTAAACTGGTTGTGGTGTGTCTGCATCTGCGTCAAACATAGTTGATACTAATAACCTTGCCAGGAACTGTTTATTCTTTCCCTTTATTTCAATCTCTGATTTACTACTGAACATGTAAGGAAAATGTAAATTATAAGGAAATATATATATACTCAAGAGTGCAAGAATAAAAAAATATATATAAACTCAAGAGCACAAGAATAAAGGCCAAATAAAGGAGTCTGGAGGAGTGCCTGCCCAAAATGTCCTCCAGTGGGAGATCATTTCTGTCAGTGTAATCGGAGAGCTATCATGCTTCTTGGGTCTAGCCATCCTTTTAAATATGTCAGAACAGCATTCTTCAACTGGGCATCCTGAGATTTGTGGACTTCAACTCCCATAATTCCCCAGCCACCATGACCATTGCTGAGAATTCTGGGAGTTGTAGTCCAGCTCACACTTCTGGATGATGCCAGTATTGGATTACATTGGATTTTCAGGAAATCAAGTCTTAAAAGATTCAGCTTCAAGGTTCAGCTCAAGGCACTTGACCAGAAAATAATTGGGGTGGTGGTGCTCCAGAGTACAAATGAAATGTCTCTGATATGAACCTCCTGAAAACCACTGGTTGAGATCCAGGTTTGCTGATGCTTCCTTTGATCTTACAAGTTGGCTTGCTTAATGTGGGGAACATGATGTTGCACCTTTCACGCAAACAACTTAGTGGCATCAGTGGACGTTCAGCCTGCATCAAATCCAGTTGCTAATAAGGTATGGCTGAACCTTTCCTATCGATTGCCATGAGGTCTGCCACAGAATGTGGCCAAGAATCACCTTGCCAGAGATTCTATTTGATGCACCTAGTTGAAATCTTGCCGTAAAACACTGTACAGTTACATTAGCAAGCAGCTGGCACTTAAGAATGGTCTTTGAGAAATGCTGAATATATGAACCAACAATTGACTTTACACGACCATCAGAAAGTGCTCAGCTTTCTTTTTGGCATAAGGCTAAGTTCCAAATTATTCTTCAGTGACTGCAGGCAGAGCTTGTAGCTTCACATCCTTCACTTTTATCCAATTGGTGCCCATGTAAAGTGCTAGTCTACACTTCCCAGAATCTTAAACTGTATTAACTCCTAACAGGATTTAGCTCCTCGTGCCTAGGTTTTGTGGGAATGCGTGGTACAGGTGCAGGATCTCTAATGCATAATTAGAATTAAAGTCCCGTTTTGAATTGTAATAGGAAACTTGCCTTCCAGAGTAAGTTTGGTCCAGGTCGAAAGACAAGATGTGGTGGATGAATCGATCTCTGGTGAAACAAGGAGATGAAAGGAGAGGGGTAGAAAGAAAAATCTCTTCTTTGCTCACCTATTATTATGGATAGCAGAGTTTCTCTACAGAATGTATTGCTGGATAGTATGAGTGAACGAAGGTTTAATAAAAGGGTTAATATATCAGTTACTTTCTAATTATTATTTTAAAGATTTTTCTCGACTTCAAGTGGAATTTTCTCTCCCCAGTTCGCAACAGTGGCTATATAATCAACTCAAGCATGTTTCAACGTCTCAGTATGGACTAGATGCTTTGGCTGCGTCTGAGAAACCTGAGGTTGTAATATACTTGAAGAAGTCGATGTTCGAAATTAAACTCACATCCTTTTTTGTATCAACAACTAAAGAATGTTTTTAAAGTTGACATGAAGGACATTTATGGTTCATGGATTAAAGAATTGGAACCCCCAAAAATGGATTATCCTTGGTTGCAGATCTTAAAAAATTTGCTTCAAGTGATTTAAAATTAAAACGGATTCATTAAATCTGTTTTAACAGATTGCACTAAACAGTTGGCCTGTTTATTGTATCACCTATCCAGCCCTGTCTGTAGCTAAGTCTCAGGGATGATTTTTGAACAGGGCCTCAAGCTGGCTATGTTTAATCCTGCTCAAACTAACTCGGTAGCTGAACAAAGGCTACCTTTTCTATCAGATAGCCACTGATAAAGAATACAATCATTTTCTAACTCAGTCTTGGCTGCAGAGTGCCCATACGCTGTATAAAAATGTTGAATCAATACCAACTGATATATAAAAATGAAGACAAGCCATGAGAAATAGAGGAAAGGACAAGTTCAGATTCCCCTTAGGGGAGGAGGGAACCATGGAGCCAGATGTCTGCTCCCAAAATCCCAGTGGTGCAGCTGTGCATCCAAGTATTAGGAAACTGCAGATGTTGGGCATTTCTCAGAGGGGAAAAATGTATAACTTGCCACCTGCATGGAAGTAGTGCTTAAAAAAAAAAGAATCAGTTCTTCTGCTACTGACCTCTGTATTTTCAGAAATCACCTAGCATGCATTCCACCCCCGCCCCTCCCCGTAGTGCAGAGAAAGAGAATAACAGCCAGCATGGCATGGTGATGAAGGTGCTCAGTTAGGAGTTAGGAAGACTCTAGTTCTCCATTATGCACAGAAGTCAACTGGGTGACTCTCAATTGCTCTCTCTCAGCCCAAATCAGTTTCAGCTCTGTGACAAATTGTCTGGAAAACAACAGCTGTGTTGCATCATGCATTAAGCTTCACTGTGTGAACTAAGTCAACACAATGCAAAACAAGTGCACCCTGTAATTAAGTGCTATCAACACTAAGAAAAGCAACACAATCTTTCTGGTAAGCTGTGAGTATTGGAACATGATTATTTAGCCATTAAAAGGAGTGTCGTTTGAGCATTCATTCCACTTAGTCTTCATCTTATTTGGGGTGGGGGTCAAAATCAGAATAGACCAAAATTCCTCTCAAAATTCAGGAAAGCCTATGGGAAGATCAAGTCACTTTCTCTAGTATTTTATTTTATTTTATTTGGTTTGGTTTGGAGAAAGCCCCGTCGTTGCTTGTGATGTGTAAGAGATTTCCACATCCAACTTCCATCTTCCTTTCTCATTAGACATCAAGGACATGAAAGCTTTTCTGCTCTAAGGACTATGTTTGGCACATTCCAAAAAATAGTAGGAGGAGTCAGAATTTTTTTTGAAAAAAAACTTTATTCTATTTTATTTACATTAACTTTTAACTGAGATAAAATGCAGTGAAAAGGATTACCCTCTCAACATGAATTTAATGTTTTTCCTTTTGTCACATTAAAATTAGGCTAGTCCATTTGAGTTGAGTTCAGCTTCAAAGGAGGTGAGGAATCTGTGTGCTGAATTACAATTCCCAGAATCCCTCACCTTTGGCTGTGCTCCAGAGGCAGCTGGGAGGGGTAGTTCAGCAAGGTCTGATGGGTCCCAGCTTCCCCACCTCTGATGTAGACTGTCATTAAAAATTAAAAAAAAAAAAACACCAATTCTGAAAATGGCAGAATTGTTATTGTTATTGTCCTTTCTCTTCCCCCACATGGCCTTGCTGTCAGCTTCTCATCCTTGGCTGTGGCATCCAGTGATTTTAACTGGAAGGGAAGGAATCCTTGATCCCAACATGATACAGGAACAACTTTACTGGAGGGAATAAGATTCACATGGACCTGTCATTTTATTCATAGGTCCCCTTTCTATATCTTTTCTACCATGTCACTGCACCTTAGAATTCATGGTTGATCATTCTGAGTTTTCCAAAGATGCATCTCTACGTCTGTTCCTGGATTGCTTCCCTGTGCTCATATTTTGAGAGTGCAAACGGTGTGGGGAGATATATATTATTTCAATAAGGAAGACAGAAAGCTAGTATTAGGTGACGGTCGATACAATGTTGGGATGCTTTGTTCAGCCAGCTTTTATTTTGCAATGTTTTGAGTCATTGATTTGATGTGCCTCCATTATGCACATGCATCTGCAGATGTTCTCGCCAAGGATTATGCTTTGCATTGAGTGAGTAAATACAGCCACTGCAGAAGTTGCTACTAGAGATTGCTGGGTCATTTGCAAATCATTGTCTCTCCTTCTAAAGGAAGTCTACTGAGAATCTTGCCAACTCCCCCCTCTTCATGTACTCCAGCCTGGATTATTTTTTTTTAATGGAATAACTCATTAAACATTGCCTGCAGTCAATGGGGTACCAAGTGCAGTGATACAACTAACACAGTTCTGTGTCTACAACTTGCTCCCATAGCAATTCATACATGGGACAACAGAATGGAAACTGTTCTGCTACAGAGCACCTGGGGACAAACGGATCATCTAAATCTTCTCCATATGAATGGACTCACACGCTCACATATTTTGCCCTTCCATCCGAGCTTCTGCCAAATGCCTTAATCCACAATTACTCTCATAAGAATTTTGAATGGGTTTCTCTCAAATTTTGTATGGTGTTTTTTTTCACACCACTTGGCCTGGCCTATCAAGTCTATTTTCTGTTCAACCACTGGGTTGAAAAAATTCTCACTAAGCTTCATTAGTGAATGGAGACCACTCTTTGAGTTCACAAACGGAAAGTAAGTATTGACAATAATGTTGGGGTAAAACCTAAACACAGGTGTCTTCAAAATTAGTATAGCAACAGCAAGCATCTTATATAGCCCTGAACAAGTGATAATATAATAACAGTGTAAAGATCAAAGGACAGGAAGCTATGTGGATATCTGGGGCTAATCTCTTGCATCTCTTTCTTCCCATGGCATTTGTCTTCCTCTTTGTCCTTTTACTTTCAACTTTTCCCTTAATGAAGTTGTCAGAAGGAATGAATTCAAGGATGGAAACAGGTCAGTTAGTTGAACATGGAATCACTTGGGCTAACTTGAGAATTCTCACTTCTACTCTATTTCTTTCCCAACTTCCCCTGTTTAGAAAGGTGGGCAATATATCGTCAAGGGCTGTGTAATGATTGGGTGATGGAACTGCTAATGACGTCCGAGGGACCTCCTTTCAAGATACATGCCAGCTGAAAGAGGGAACAAAGAGAGATGGATTTGGGAAAGAAAAGTAGATGGGAAGTTCAGCTTAGGAGAAACTTCCATTTGTCCGAGAGATAGGATTAGGAATAATTTGAGGCCAGAGTATGATAGTATCAACAGGATTATAGGTACTCTGTTGAAGTAAGTGAATCTGTTCAAAATCCAGAGAAGGTGAGCATTGATTGGCTATAGATACACTGTAGAATCAAGTGAGCCTATTGATGAACCATTTTAAGTTATTAAATAAAAATCAATTTGTTCCTTTGTTCTTATGTTAACTAACTGCCTGTGCTATTCTATTTTCTCCAAGTTCCACCCGGTGATGTTACCTTCTAGACTTTAAAAAAGTTCTAAACCCTCAAAGGGGGTTAAAGGTGGCAGTAGAATAAAAGGATGATGAGAAAAGAGCCTACCAAGAAGGAGAGTTGGCAACAGCCTGAAATTAATGTTTTTTGGGGGAAATCTAGGACTTGCTAAATGGACACAGGAACATTGAAGCAATCATGACTCCCCCCCCCCCATTTTATTGCAAAGGAAGTTCCAAGTTTTGCATAGCCCTCTCTCAGTATAGCAGAAAATACATTAGATCAGTTTTAAGCTTTTATATATGGAGGGCTGCAACAAAGATCTAAATTATTAGAGACAAATAGGACAGATCTTGCTGAAGTATGATGGGGGTCTTCCAAAACAATAAACAATATGGAGAACTGAAACCCAGTGAACCTTGTTGTGCATCTGGATTCTCAAGAGGTCTTTCTTTGGAACACAAAGCAATATTTGTAATAATGGAATAAGAAAAGAAGTCCTTTTGTAGAAGAATCATTGGTTAAGTTCTGGAGCAAAAAGTAAAAATTAAGTGGTTCTTTTCTACAATGAAGATCATGGGGGCCCACCAAGGTTCTCTTTGGGTTTTGTTCCTATTTGAAATTATTCATAAATTGCTTTGTGTTAGAACTGAAGAGTTAGTCACAAAGGGATGCCTGCACTGGGGGCCATAAAAGCCAAGATGGTGGCCACAACCATGCACAACCACAACCAAAGCACTGCCCCTTTTTACATGTGTTGACACATGTAAAAAGAGATAGGGCTTTGATCTCATGGTTATGTCTGCCATCTTGACTTTTTGGACCAGATTAGAGAGTAAGGAAGATGGCTATGATGGAAATATACAAGATCCATCACCAGGGTGATAGGAAGATGAAACATATTTTGAGTCCACAGCAGACAGATAACATTCCAAAGTGGCTCAGACAGATCAGATCCTCCTTAATTCACTGGGCTATAAGAAGGAGAAGAAAGTACACCACCATCAGACCCGCAAGACTGAGTTATTATAGCCAATGTCAATAAAAGTAGTTTTTGCCTTCTTGTGGAATTGATTACTTGGTCTGATCTACTTAGTGAGGCTGACATACACCAACATCTCTGTAGATGCCTCTGTCAGGCAACATGAATTATTTTTGCTGGGTAGAATCTCTCTAACCCAGGCATTAAAATGGTACAAATCGCTTAGTGGATAAATCATACATTCTGGGACAAAATCTCCTACTTTTCCATATGTACTGGTGGGAACTGAGCTGGTGATTAACCAGGAAGCCAGGAAAAAATGGACCAGTTGCAACGAAGTGCCAATGAAAATGCTCCAACTATTAGACATCTGGGCACATTCAATGATGAACATCATAACTGAAAATAAAAGCATGATAGTCCTTTGATATCAAGAGTGAAATTGCTCTTTGTGCACCCTTTTGGTCACTCAACCGCACAGGAGATGTTGTGGGCATGGAATGTTTCAAAATGATCAAGGGTCTGGAGCATTTCTCCCACAAGGCAAACCCCCCCCCCCATTATTTGGGATTAATCTGCAGGAAATACCAATTAATGAGAGGATAGAGCGCCATAAAATTATGAATGATATAATAGTAATGGAAAGAGATTGTCCCCCACCCTTCCCCCATCTCCTATAATATGAATTAACCAACCCTCCATCAACCCTAGTGAGAGATTCAGGACAGATAAAAAGAAATACTGTAATTCTTCACACATCGTAAAATTCCGTGGTGGAATTTGTTAGCAAATAGCCTAGATGCTATAAGGATGGATTCAGAAATGCGTTGTCTATGAAGCTGAGAGCCTATTGCTGTTTTTTTAATGACTTCCAGAAGACATCCAATCAGAGCTGAAACTTATTCTCCAGCACATTGTCTTACCCCTGTTAATACATGCAAATAAACTGCCTGCAAATTGTTAAATATGCCTGTTTATTGCTAATCCATCAAGACAATGCTGTTTTCAAACAGGTAATTAAAGCATTTCATTGTTGATCAACAACGGGCAAAAAAGAAGGAATGATTAGAGCCATCCCTGTTCACATTCTGATTATCACAGCAATGTAGAGGGATTAAGACAGCACTGTAACATTAAATTATGCGTAAGAGAGTGATTGTAACACACCTTAGGCAGGTCTGTTTGCTCACAGTTACAAATCTGATGCACAAGCAGGCGATGCATTTCCTTGGGCCTACATGTTAGACATGCTAAGGGCTGTTCCTGTTGACCCTAGAATCTCATGCTTCTTTACTGTATTTTTTGCCAGCTCCTACAGGCCTGCAAGCAAGATTTTAAGCCTGATCCACAAATTAACTAACATGCCACAATGCTATTCTCACTTAATGCCCATTTCTCTCCACTGTGGGTTTTTGAACATCAAACATGTTCAAAATAGTCCTTGGTTATGCAAATATTTCTTAATCAGCTTTTAAACTTGACCTTCAAGTTCAAAGAGTTTGCAGTAGCAACCAACGTCCCATGTGAAATACAGGTGTCAGTCTTTGGAAGATTCAGATTGCCGGCATGCAGCAAAAGGCAGAAATCGACATTTACTTGACCACGTTGTTAATCACATTTATCTCCAGGTAGGCTTGGTGGTTCTCCCCTTTTGGTTTCATTCTTACAACAAGGAGATGGGACAGTTTGGCAGACCCAACGCTGCCCTAGTCATTCATTCATTCATTCATTCATTCATTCATTCATTCATTCATTCATTCATTCTAGCTACTTGCATAAGACTCAGGATGCTGCAGTGGGTGGCAGGCTTAGGTAGAGGCCTGAATTTGGATTTTCTTGACCTGGTTCTGACCATGTAACAATTACACTGCATTGTTCCTCATAGAGAAAGCATATAGAGCCTTTATCTGCTATCAAGGCTTGTTCGTACGAGTAGATTGTAGGACTGTGCAAATCCTTCAAGGTGGTGCTTCATATTATTATCTGAAGTAATTGTGCAAGCTTGGAAAAAGACTCAGCTGTTGCTTCAATGATTCAAAAAGAGACGGTTCAGACTGATTCCTCTGTGTCCTAAAGCACCTTCTTTGTCGGATCCCCTCAGCCTTAATAAATTATAGGAAAGAAGACAAGGAGACTCCATTGCATGTAGCATTTGTTGATCTTTACGCAGGTAAGGAGAATGGGCAGACATCAGGAAGAACTTCCTGGCTGTACAAGCTGTCAGCCAGTGAAACATGCTGCCACATGATGTGCTAAGTTCTCCTTTGCCAAAGTTTTTCAAACAGGCTGAATGGTCATCTGCCAGAGATCCTGCAGTGAATCATGAATTAAGCAGAGAGGTTGGAAGTCCCTTCCAACTCTGTTGTAGAATGATGGAACTGAAATTTCAAATGCTTCAGCAAGCCGGCAGCCTTTAAGCCAAGTTCGACTGATCTAAAGAAAAGCTAAGCAGGATCAGACCTGGTTAGAATGTGGATGGGAGACCATCAGGAAATGCCTGAGGCACAGTCTCAACTGGAAGATCAAAATATGTCCTGGAAAAAGCATTGACAAATCATTTCCATGTTCTTGCCAAGAAAATGATGCATGTGGCCTCATAATCTTGAGGAGTCAATTTTTGCCCATTTTCATTACCCCTAATAAATGAATAGAAGTGTGTGTATGTGTACGTGTGTGTTTGGAACTCCACTGAATTTATTTCCCCCATTATGTAGAAGCTCCATTCACACATCAGTTTTCCTCCAGTGGATCCTCCATCACCTGCCATGGCATGAAGGACAGATTGTTTCAGTGGCCAGTGGCTGAACTTACCCAATCTCTCACTGTAATTTTAAAATCCTGCCCAGAGCTTCTATTCCCCTAACCACAGTGCCTGACACTCTTGGTGCTGCATTGGGGACTGAGATACCCTGCCAAGGCTATTACAGTCTGGCTTGGATAATCAGATCATTAATGGCACGGCCCAGTCTGCCCAGCCTTTCTCTCATTGCAACCCAGTGGGAATATCAGGGACTATAGCACTTCCTTCCCTGTCATCCACATCTTGACAGACAGCACCTGGTTAGCTCCCACCCTACACAAAAGAATGCACTTGTCTTTTAACAATTTCCAAAAGTGATTAGAAAAGAAAGTATGCTAACTTAGTGTCCTTTCAAAGGCACCAACCATGGTTTGAGCAAGAAGGCTATTCCCTCATCGCCCAGAGCTCTCAACTCACTGAAGACTGTTGTCTTGCAATCTCCTCACAAGGAGCAACCATCTGGAGCACTTGTGGGTGATCTCAAGTCCTCTCCTTGTCCAGAGAAGAGTTACGAAGTTACTTGCCAGCTCTCCATTCCGCTGTGGTCATCAGTTCTGCTTTCCACAGAGCTGTCTTCAGCTTGCCATTTCTTCCCCGGAAGTCCTAGAATGTGCTTGTCTTGAAGAGGTTATGCAACGAATCTGTTCCAGTTGTGTACAAAATAGGGCCATTTGTTTTCACTCATTTGTGCAGTCCATATTCAGGTAAAACTATGAATGATGCCTATTAATTCATGCATATTGTATGTGTGCGTATCCGTAATTTATTCATGAGTGTATTAACTACTTCAGTCAACCAACGCTAAGTGCTGTCCAAAAGCCACAGCTGCAGCCCGTGCAAACAGATAAATACACACCCCCTCTTTTTTTTTATAAAATACTTAAGATGGTTATAATATATATATGGTTCTGTGAAGGGATAAACACCCTATTTACATAAACGGTGCTTTAACCTACTCAGCTGCAGAAATAGTTTCAAAATGGCATGATTGCGCTTAAACAGTTAAACCTCAAGCACTTAGTCATAACCATCAACATAAAAATGAAAATGGAGAACAGTGACACCTGGACAATGTTTGTCACCTTCTGAGTAGCTTTTGGCACCCCCTCATCCTGACAGGGCAGGGAGTTCCACACGCCGGATGACATCCAGGAAAAGGCCCAAGTTATGGCCTCTACTCAGCTCATCTCTGAGGGTGAGGTCACCCTAACCTGCCCATCTGGAGAAGATTTCAAAGAATGGGCAGGTGAGTCATTGATCTCACCTGCAGAAATTTTGCAGGTCCTCAGTGCACATTGGAATTATTAGCTAGGTCTTATAAGTAGGTTCTGAGCTCCTGCCTCACAGCTTACACTGCTTGCAGAAAAGGATAATTCTCATCTTCTGTATATAATAATGACACAGGTAGTCCTCGCTTACTGACCACAATTGGGACCGGCAATTCCATCGCTAAGCAACGTGGTTGTAAAGTGAAATGTCATGTGACTGCGCCCAACTTACGATGTCAATTCCAGCTATAGTCGTTAAGCGAATCACTGCAGTCATTAAGCATGTCATGTGACCGTGACTTGTGACTTCCTGCCAGCTTCCCCATTGACTTTGCTTGTTGGAAGATGGCTGTGAAGGTCACAAATGGCAATCATGTGATTGCAGAAATGCATACGGGTTGCCAAATGCCCAAATGGCAATCACATGACCATGGGGATGCTGCAATGGCCACAAATCTAGGACCGGTCATGAATTTCCTTTTTTAGTGCTGTCATAACTTCGAATGGCCACTGAACAAGCAGTCAGTAAGTAAGGACTACCTGTAATGCAGTTCTTTCTCCATAGTAGACCCTATAATTTAGAATTACTGCCCCTGGAGGTATGCGTATCCTTTATTCTTCTCTTGTTCCAGAGGGCCCTGGAAACGATTACCTGAGGCACCATCTTTTCCCAGGTGTTTCTACCTGTCTGATCCAGTCCAGCAGGATGGCCATGTCCTGTCGGCCAAGGGATGCCAGTTGCATGGCCCAGAAAGTCTTCCAATTCTGCCATAGCACACCCCTGCCAAATATAACATTCTCCTTCCAGAGATTAGGATGGCTCTGACCTGGCTGGCTTTTCATAAGGCCCTAAGACGTGGTTCTGGGCCTGGGGCCCCAAGTGTGAGCAGGGTCCCATCTCCTGGCTGGGCTAGCAACTGTGGGTTGTGATATCTTCCTCAGTGGCTGTGTATTTTAATTTTTATGTTTGTGATGGGAATTGTTTTTCATTTATCTCAAGGTTGTTCACTGCCCAGTGTCCCTTGCTGAGATGGGCAGCCATACAAATTGAATGAATAAATAAGTACATATGTATGTTATGATGGCACTAAAAAAGGACATTTATGACTGGTCCTTGAATTTGTGGCCATTGCACTGTCCCTGCAGTTATGTGATTGCCATTTGGGCATTTGGCAACCAGCATGCATTTCCACGATCACATGCAACCTTTACAGCCGGCTTCCAACAAGCAAAGTCAATGGGGAAGTATGTATGTATGTATGAATGCAGTAACAGTAGTCTCAGCATTCCAATGTAATATGTGAATCTAATCTTACCAATCTGACATCAGGACTGGTTTAACTCCTGCAGAGGAGCTAGGATTGGTATTCAAAGTCATTTGCAGAAGGCTCCACACCCTCTCTGGTTTGGAACACAAAATGAGTGATGAAAACAAGGGGTTGCATTTTTCAAACAGCCGCTGCATTTCATGGTGGAGACAATGGCTGCACGATTGGGAGAGAAAAGTAATTGACATTCCCAGAGGGAAACCTCTTTAGAAATTCGGGACCCACTTCCCCTGGATTTATTGTCAGCTGCTTCGTACAGGCTCAGAATATGATAATGCTCTTTTTTTCCCCTCCTTCCTTTTTTAAAGCACAACAAAGCCATAAGTTTGATTCAGCACTATCCTGGAAGGCTGGAAAACACACACGGTAGGGCAGCCATGACCTTCAAGTGGTTTAATAATAAATGCCAGGTGAGGACAGCAGATCTAAATTAAAATCCCAACGGTCAATAAATGGCACACTGGAATGTGTCCGAAATAAACAGCTACTTAGCAAAGCAAGGCATCTCACTGGTCTGGGAGGGGCCAAAGATATTAATGAGTGCTGAATGATAAGATTAGCATGCAGCCAAGTCTGCTGGATGTAATATGAGCTGAGGAGAGTAAGTGTGTGTGTGTGTGTATGGATCTGTTTGGTTTATGATCTGAAGCTGTCACACTGCTTTCTGAAAATCTGCAGTAAAGTTCCTTCACCTACAGCATCACTTATTGACATAGAGCTGATTAACTTCATGCTCCCTTGAGCTTGCCAAGATTTTATTTCTCCCTCTGGAGAAGAAATGCATAAAATATCTATGGCATCGTTTTAACACTGTTAGAATGGAGAGAGGCCCATCCTCTCCTCTCAGACAACAAAGCCAGCCCATGCCGAGAGACAGCATTAGAAGTTGCAGATGAGAGTTTCAGTAGGTATGAATTGAAGAGAAAATATGTAGCTCAGGGTTAGGACTCTACAATTCCAGTAGGGTGGCTGGTTGACCTTCTGTTTTGGGCTTTCCAGTTGAATGCAATGAAAAGATGTCACAGTGGCATATAGCAAAGCCAGTGTCCAACATTTCACCCAATTTTATCAGCCTTCTCACTTGCTAGAGCAGCCTTCCCCAAGCTGGTGCCATTTAGATGTGCTGGGCTGTGACTATATTGACTTAGGCAAGAAGGATATTCCAAGCCATTGAATCTCAGAAGACTAAGCTGGGGATGGAGAAGAGAGAGTCTGTCTGCCCTCCTATCCCGTGATCTCCCAAACATGCAAACCATACTTGCGAGTGAGTCTGGGAAAAGCAGCAGATAAGGGATTTTCATACCCAGTCATGTATAGAGGGGTAAGGAGTTAGAGGAAGAAAGAAGACTGCTGGCAAGCAAAGTTGGAATTAGGCAGTCTTGGGCTGCTGAAGAGATCAAAGTTCCAAGGTGACTCAAGGACATTACAAAGGAATCAACACAGGGGTCGCTATGCAAGGTGGACAATATCGCATGGGATCTGTCTCCTCTGTACAGATGTCCAGAGGGAGAAGAGGATCTGAAGACACAAGAAAGAAGACCCAGCTTTTGCTAGCCTGCCAGGTAAGTGTTAACTGGAACCACTTGATTAACTCCTTGGGGAAACGTAGCAACAGCTAACTTTTAGGATAACCACACTGTCATTTCAGCAGTGGTATTACTGTTGCTGGCAGATGGAGAGTTAATCTTGAAATGTTAAAGGGATTTGGCCGTAAAGAAACTGCTACATCAGCGGTTCCAACCTTTTTGGCACCAGGGACCAGTTTCGTGGAAGACAATTTTTCCATGGAGCAGGGGGAGGGGGATGGTTTCGGGATGATTCAAGTGCTTCCTCTTTTTCCCGACCTTTTATTCTTTTTTCTTCACACCATTTGGAGATAGCAGCCAATAGGCTTGCTTTCTCTGACAGGAGGCGGAGCTCAGGTGGTAATGCAGGCGATGGGAAGTGGCTGTAAACACTCAGGCTGTACGTTCGTTCGCTCGCTCGCCCACCGCTCACCTCCTGCTGTGCGGCCTGGTTCCTAACAGGCCATGGACTGGTACTGGTCTGCAGCCCGGGGGTTGGGGACCCCTGGGCTACATTCTATCTGCCATTAAATGCAGACACTGGATGGACGCTGGATGGGGGTGGAGACTGCATTCTGTTTGTATGCATTAGCTGAATTCTGCTTGCTTAAGAATCTGATTGAAAAGTCAGCCTTTCAAAAAACAGATCTCTTTCTACTCTATATTTCAAGAACTCATAATACCTTGGACAGAGAATTGTGTTTGTTGTTGCTCCTGCTGCTGCTGCTGCTGTTTTTCTGGAAAGTGACATGCACATTAGTGTTACTTACATAGCTCTCTCTCATTGGGTGGTGAGCAGGATTAGTTCTCCGCTCCAAGTCCTTGACCCTAAAGCAGTGTTTTTCAAACTTAGTAACTTTAAGGTGTGTGGTCTTCAGTTCCCAGAATTCCCAAGTATGTTGGCTGGGAAATCCTGAGAGCTGAAGTCCACACATCTTAAAGTTGCCAAGTTTGAAAAACACTGCCCTAATGCCAAGCTGAGTTTGGCTTAGTGTGCTGGAGTCAGGCACATAGAAATTTAAAATAATAATAATAACAACAACTATAATAATAACTGCAATACCTTGTTTTATATTGGAATACCTGGAGATGGCAGAAGAGAAGAGAAAGAACCGGAGAAAATCACAAAATACAAAGACCTGCAAATAGAAGTAGAACGACTATAGCAAAAGAAAGCAAAGATGGCACCAATAGTCATAGGCACCTTGGGTGCAATCCCAAAACTTCTGGAGCACCACTTGAACACCATCGGCATTGACAAAATCACCATTGGTCAATTGCAAAAGGCAGCTTTACTGGGAACAGCTTATATCCTGTGAGGATACCTTTAACACCATCAAACAACAACATCCACCTATCCCAGGTCCTTGGGAAGGACTGGATAGGTGGATAAAAATGCCAAATCCAGGCTAAACATCTGGCTGACTGTGCGAACAACCATAATAATAATTAGAATCCAAGCGATAGGTTGCATCATGTTTAAAGCAGAATATTCTAACTGTATCTTATAAACACAGCACAGGTAGATTATCTTAACCATAGCGCAGCACGGTGGCATTTATGGAAGGGGTCACACAGATGTCAGCAGCATTGTAATGCAGGTCTAAAAGAGATGGAGTTTGAGGTGCCACATTGCAATGACACTTTTATCATTTGGGTAAAGCAGTGAATTCCTGTGGCCACCATTCTACTAACGTATTTTCTGAATCAAAACTTAGAACTAGTTCATGGTGAAGTCACCATTAGTCTTCCAGGAGAATGATCCTGAAGAAATGTCTCTGCTGTCCTGCTTTCTTTTCTTTTCCTGCATAGGCCCTGAACCAAGAAAACCAAATGGGTGGGAGGAATTCTCAGCTTTCTCCCCATCCCCTATACAATGCTTTCATTCCCAGCTGGATGACTGCAGGCTTTGTGTTATTCTATTGGGGGGTGGGGGGAACAGGAGATATGAACTCTGCAACCATCACAGATTTGCAGGACAAGCAGCCAAGCAGGAAAGGAAATGGCAAATCACAGGCAACAGTAATTTCATATATCATCTGGTATGTATTTGCCAGAAAAATGCGTATACACATAAGGAGTTATTTCCTTTTTTACTCCTTAGGTTTTTTTTTTTTTTAATGGTTTTTGTTGTAGTTTCACAGTGTGTGTAGCCCCCAACAGATTCAACCCTGTTTTTCAGGAGCCCCATATTATTTCCAATCCTTGCAACCTTGGCTGCTTGAGATCCCTATTATGGAGTGAATAAAAAATCTACATTCATCAGAAGGACAGTGCTTGTAGCTTTAGGTGCTTTCTGGCTGAGAATCAGGCCTTGGGATGGATGCTGGCAGAAGAAGAGGAGGCAAAATGGATCTTGATTTTAGGACAGGCTGGTGTCCTGGATGGCCTTTCATGGCTCGTAGCTTCTCCAAGACATTCTGAGATCTGGTCTCACCATGCTTACTATATAAATGAAAGTATGCTTTTGCATCTTCAGTGTTGGATACAACAAAGGTTAAAACTGGAGTTCTCTAGATAAGGTTGCTTTAAGTTTTTCTTACAACCTCATCCCCCCATCCTCACCCCAGTTTTCCATGATCCTGACTGAAGTCACTCGGGCTTATTTGCAGCCCATCTGCTTCATTTCTATATTTGAAGATCAAACCATTTCTTATAAAAGACCATGTGAACGTGCTCTAGTGATATGGGAGGAAATTCCATTAAAACGTGGAGCCATACTTGATACTATCTAGGAAAGTGATGAGTGTGAAACACTAGCCTCAAATATCTACAGCCTCATACCCCTGGGCAGGTCCAGAACCAAACCTGCTCTGCCTTCACACCCATCTCTGACCCCCTTTTCAAATCTGAGTTCACCTGTCTCCTTCTATTTCCCACTCCGCTTTCACAAGACATTTTCCGATCATGCAACAAAACAATTAGGATTCTGCTGAGGTCCAATCTGAGAATAGAGCAGGCGTGTATCTGCTGCTTCTACAGTCATGCATCTGCTAGATGTTCAAGTCAGAGGTTTTGGATTAAACTCTTGGCTGGAATGAATCTTCCTTGAAACCAAGATGGTGCATTTCCTTCTTTTAAAATGGATTTCGTTCTCCTCCTGAGGCCACACTGAAATTGCATCTTAGTTAAAGCTCTCTTTTTTTCTGCAGAGACTTCAAGCAGCTGAATGGATGATGGAAACATACCGAGTCAAATGAGTCAGAAAAAAGCTCACATTTTCAGTGACTGATCCAGGTTTTGCTTGTGGCGACGCAAACTTGGCTGGCGTACTCCAAATGGAGAATGTCTGCTGAAGTGTAAAGAGACTAGGACTTAAGAACTTCATGTATAATCTCACTAATGGGTTTTGGATTCAGCCAGCTTTCTCTTCATTTCTCCTTTGCTTTGGCTTTTTTTCCTACAAGTCCTAAAACAAGGTACTTGAGTGTCCCATTGCACTAGTATTCCAAATCTGCTAATGCCTTCAGTCAGATCACTTATGTTTTGTAATTCTGGGTTGGAACAGCATGAAATGGCCACTGCTTTGTGATCTGAAGCACATCTACTTGTCTCTCAGGCCATTATGGCAGGCTCAAGCCTTTAAAACACCCTCTTGAGGGTTAGCGTAGGAAGAGAACTGGTAGTATCTTGGATGGGACTGAAGATTGGCTGCCTGGATATTTCACTCTCAAATGAGTATCACAGCATTAATTGCATGGTTAGAGTTCTCCAAAGCTTCCTTTTTCAGTTGCAGATGTTTTATTACCCTGCTAGGTAACTTCATCAGCACAGGAGTTTTGGAGAAGTGAGGTCTGCTGGTTGGCAGGCATTAGAGATTTCTTTACTTAAATTTATTATAGCCGCCCAACTCCTTCAGTATTTCCTGCTTTGCACATGGTTAGATGGGATGGTCCTATGAAGAGGTGCTGCTTTGCAAATGATATGTCCTAACAGCCAGGAAACACGTTGAGACAAGGAACTGGTCTCTAATATTTATTACTAGTACTTAACAGGAATCCTAACAAACTGAAGAAGCGTGGGAAAAACCCAGCCATATAACCCCCAAGGGTTAAGGCGGTCCCGATCTGTGTCTCTTTGAATGGCTGACCAATTCCTCAGTGCTACGCATGCGCTTGACAGTCTGGATGGGAGCCCCCTGCTCGCCATCCTTACTCATGACATGATTGTTGCTTTGTGGTTGGTAGGTTATTTATTTGGCTGATAAGGTGATAGTTCTGTCTTCACTCTGCATTGGTTGCTTCTTGTGTGATTGACAGCTGTGTGGTACGATGGCTTCTTGGTTGCATCTTGTGTGTGGATAGCTGTGTGATACGATGGCTTCTTGGAGGCTGGTGTTCTTTTCCTACGTTTGCTGAAGTATAGTTGGCTTTTGGTTATAAGGTTGATAAGAAGATGGCTCTCGTTTATCCAGAACCTGTATACCACCCACCCACCCCAAATGAGAAGCACACTTTTAATGCCATGAAATTCCTCCCTCTGTTGGGGGTATGAGCAGATCACTCTCTTGCAACCAGAGGGCTTTGCAAAGACTGAGCAAGAGGATCACCCCATATATATCAGATTAAAACCTGAAGTGGTGAAAAATCCCTCACTTCCCAGCCTGTCTGCCTCGAACTCATGGGAAGTAACCATTCCACTTTCTTCTGCTTTGACCAGAGCAAACTTCAAATAGTGTGTCCAGTTCTGGGCACTACACTTTTAAGAAGAATTCAGAGAACTTAGGAGAGGGTCAGAGCAGGACAATGTGGATGATCAGAAGGTTAGAAACTAAATCCTGTAAGAGAGATGGAAGGATCATAGTATGTTTAATGACTGAGATGGGAAATGGTAGTGCTCTTCAAACATCTGAAAGTGTATCTTATTCCAGAGGGTGGACATGGGATAACCAATTTAAGTTACAGGAAGGGGGATATTTGGAAAAGACTACCTAACAATAAGAGCAGTTTGACAGTGGAACCAATTACTCTGAAGTGGTGGGTTCCCCTTCATCACTGGATATGCCCCAATGGCAATTAAACAGCCATCTGTCTGCAATGCTTATATTTGGATTCTTGCACTGAGCAGGGGGTTCAACTCAATGTCCTCAAGAGCATTTATGAATCTATGCAATGCTTCCCCTCTCCTTGGGGATAACAGGGAACAGTACATCCATACCTCAGCTCCAGGTGAGTGAGCACATACCTCAGTTGGAATTAAATGCCTCAAAACTCTTCTACCCCACTGTGCCCTGTTCACTGTAAGATCTGATGCTTATGTTGTGTCCTGACCTAATTACTCTGAATGCAACTCTCTGCTCCACATCATTTGTGACTGTTGTGATGGAGGAGGAGCGGCGAAATGCATAAACTATCTATCAGGGCATGGGATATGCCGCATGAAAAGGCTTGGAGGAAATCTCATAATGGGCTAAATTGTCTTGCTTGAAAGAAAACTGTGCAAGGCTATTCTGGCTGGGGTGAGCTCTGAATGCTGCTTAGGGCTCATGATGGTGAGTTGGGAACTGTGGGAACCACCAGACTGAATTTAGAGAATCGGATTCGGAGTCCTTGGTGCTCTCTGAGCTTGGCTGTTTTCTTGCAGATGTTTCGATGCCCGACTAGGGAACATCTTCAGTGCTAGAAGGGAGTGGGGTTGGCTCTCTGTTTATATACAGTAGTGTGATGGAATATGATCCTGAAGAAGGGGGTGATGTGGTGGATTCCAGCTGGGTGCTGGTTCCCAGGGGGAGAGAGTATTCCAGAATGATAAAAGACTTCGCAGCCCGGACTCTGTTGATGGGAAGGTTAAGAAGTTCAGGGTAGCCCTGCCCTGGAGCCCTTCAGAGTTATTTCCCTTAGGTTAGTGTAGTAACTGCAGTCTGGCAAGATTTTGTCTGTAGGGTAAGAACAATAAAGAACTAAAGTTGGAATACCGTCTCAGCATTGGTTCTTATCCTTGATTCCCTGACAAGTAGCTTGCCCTGACAGTATTGGTGGGAGTGTTGTTCTCTCCTTGGTATCAACACCCAGATAAGCAAAGATTAACACCAGGATTAACACCAGATGAACAATCAAGCAGTAAACAACAGACTAATCAAGGAACTACCAAGGAGAGAACAACATGCCCACCAGCACAGGCAGGGCAAGCTACTGTATGTAAACAGAGAGCAAAACCCACTCCCTTCTAGCACTGAAGATGTTGCCTAGTCGGGCAATGAAACATCTGCAAGAAAACAACCAAGCTCAGAGAGCACCAAGAACTCCACAGTTCAACCCTGAGCTACAGATGTTCTCTTCTATTGGAATCTGGTTGAAAGCTTCTTTGGGATGTCGGGTTGATGACAGCTCAGCCCCCTGGCAGATCCCATGACATTGGTACCTGCCTCTCTCAATGCTTCTTCTTGGAATAACTGGGCAGTGATGACAAAATTGTTGGAGGGGCTGCCATTTTATTTTTCCCAGAATGCCTTGGTTGTACACAAGGCATCATGAGTAAGAGTTGGCAGACACTGAGGGCATCCCTTCCAAGGAACTTGAGCACTCTTTACAGAGTTTGTCCAATAATAGCAGAAAAAGATGAGCAGCATAAATCAAGGGCAGTCCAAAGAGGTCAATCTAATAAGGCTTTAACAGAAGCAAGTCGACACTAGGGGACAGGACTCTGTAAAAAGCGAATGGGCAGAATGTACAAAAAGTTTGCAGATCAGCTTCCCAGCAGAATTCTTTTCCAAAGATAACTAGCTAAATAAACATGTAGATGGCTGGCTCTACACCATTTTTTCTCAACCGTGGCAACTTTAAGAATTCCAGCCAGCATGGGGAATTCTGGGAGTTGAAGTCCACACATCTTAAAGTTGCCAAGGTTGAGAAACCCTGCTCTACACCCTGTCTGCTAGGGAACATTACACTTCAGAGCTGAACCTTTGCTTTATAAGCTTTGCTTGATCTCCTGCTGATGATGCTCCAACAATGAGATCACTGCAGACAGCAGAGGAGCAAAAGGAAGATACTTTTCTGAGAACACCGTAACATCTGGAGCTGGCTTTGGAAAATGAGAATTTACTTTAAAATGCAGTAGTAAATAAAGAATGAGATGTAATAGCTGCAGCTCCGTGCATTTTCCCCACATTGGTCTTTTCCTGCCTGCCCACTGCTGGCCTGTAGGAAGATAAATGGATTCTGTTTGCAATTGCAGGTGGAGAGGAATAGTAATCCAAGGAGAAAGGTGTCTGTATTTCTACTGCAGTCACCAAAGCCCCCCTTTTCCAGCTTGCACCTTGGAAACTCCAGTGGGAAAACCATGTCAGGTCTTAAGTTGTGCCACAGCTCACTCTGAAAGAAAACATCAGTGAAACATTGATTAAATCAGGGCTTCCCAATCTTTTAGATCTGCATTGGCAGATGCCACTTAGAGAGCATATGGTGGGTGTTCTCTCAAAATGGTGAGCCGATTATTCCCCAAAGGCTAAATGCTGCAGTGGGCTTGGCCAATCACAAAAGCACCCATTGTCCAGAGGGCAGATTACGAATAGCTTTCAAACTTAAAAATTGCCTTCAGGTCAGTGGTGGTCTAGTCCCTGCAGTTTTCTTGGCAAGATTTCAGAAGTGGTTTGCCATTGCCTCCTTCCTAATGCTGAGAGAGAGTGACTGGCCCAAGGTCACCCAGCTGGATTTGTGCCTAAAGCAGGACTAGAATTTACAATCTCCCGGTTTCAAACCTGGTGCCTTAACCACTACACCAAACTGTTTTTTATCAACCCACCTTGCCTTTGCTCCTTTTTTTCCCCAGGCTGCTGAGTGCCCTTTGAAGCAAGTCATCCACCACTTGGTTGAAGCCATCCACCTTTGTCTAAGAATGATAGAAGTGGCCAGGTGGTGCTCCAAGCATTCCCAGAAATGAAAATGATACTGATGAAGGCTAACACTTGGTTTGGAGCATGCCAATTCTCTGTTTTTTGTCTTTCATTTTTCATTTTAAAAAAATAACTAAAACAAGTAGGCATTAAAACAGGTAGTGCAGGGAAGTGGCAGGTGCCAAGGGAGGTATCTTTGGGCACATTTGTATTCAGGGGTACCATATTGGGGATCTCATGAGTTGAACATTCCTGAATAGATTTTCAACACATTTCTTACACCACTGAGGCACCTCAGAGAGAGTCAGTTTGGTGTAGAGCAGTGGTTTTCAAACTTGGCAACTTTATGATGCGTGGACTTCAACTCCCAGAATTCCCCAGCCAGCCATGCTGGCTGGGGGTTTCTGGGAGTTGAAGTCCACGCATCTTAAAGTTGCCAAGTTTGAAAAATACTGGTGTAGAAGTTAAGGTGCCAGATTAGAAACTGGGAGACCATGAGTTCCAGTTAAGACTATTTATCTATTTGTTTGTTAGTTCAAGGCAGCCCCACTCCATAATGACTCTGGGTGGCTTACAATTAAAAAAAAGATAAGAAAACAACATATATCAGAGAAAAATAGTACAGCTGACAAGAAGACAGAAGCAAAAACCAAATCCACCATCCTAGCCTTAAGCCAGTAAGAACAACCAGGTCTTTAACGATTTGCAGAAATTCAAAAAGGTGGAAGTACTATGGAGCTCCTGGGGGATATAATTCCTCTGTGGAGGAGCCATCACCAAGAAGGCATGCTTCCAAGGTCCTGCAAGATAATACTGCTTAATAGATGGGACCTGGAGAATGCCCACTCTAGCTGACCTCACACGATGAGATGAAACATACAGCTTAAAACATACACTTCCATCCTTAAAACACTCCCCCCCCCCCCAAATCAGGCCATTTCCCCCCAGGCTTGGTTTTGACTAAGGGGCAAAACTGAGGCCTTAAAGAGCCCAGAAAGTTTGACCCTACGGATTGCTGTGATATCAGACACACCCTGTGCAGCCTTCAGGCAGAATGGAAAGTTTTAATACAGCTCCTATGCTAAATGTTTTTTTTCTAATTCTAAGTTAAAACAATCCAAAGCAGAAATCAGCAGATCGTAGCCCCAGCATTTTTCATCTCCGGTTATCACAAGGATATCAACCAAAAATGGCAAACAACACTCAACAGAGAAAACTTGAATCTCTAAGGTTCCTTTGGATCCTCAAGAACATCCCCTAGCTATGGACATGTTCCTTAGGTCAAGCGTAACTGGCTTTTTTTAAAAAAAGAACCCCATTTATCTGAACTGAGGAACTCATAATAGTGCCATCCAAACACAAACTAGGCTTTACTGTGCTTATGGGATCAGCCAAACATGATGCCGACAAAATTGATTTTTTAGTTGGGCTTTGAATGAAACCAACTACTGACCTACATATTCTGAAATAAGCTGGAGGAGCGATATCACCATAAGTAGCTTCTGTCACAGATCACAAGGTTTTTTAGTAAGACCCAGTTCTGAAAAAAAGATATACAGACTTCCTACCTGCCCTAGTACACAGAAACAGAGCACACTATGAAGAAAAAATACATTTTGTTAACATTTTAGTGTAGTCTTTCCTGATCGGCTGCTCTCCTGGTGTGTGGAGACTGTAGTTCACAAAATTTCCAGCTGGTATGACTAATTGGGAAATGGACATGAGAATTGATTCGATTTGATTGTGTGCTATCAGATGATGATTTGATTGTGTGCTATCAAGTCAGTGTTAATTCTTAATGACCATGTAAATAGACCTTCAGGATGATCTGTCCCCAACCTGTCCCTTCAGGTCTTCCAATGGTGCACCCACTATCACTGTAATTGAGTCAATCCACTTTGCTGCTGGTGCTGAGAATTCTGGGAAGTGTAGTCTCCTGATATCAAGCAGGAGAAGGCTGCTTTGGTGCATGCGTATGTATGTATGTATGTATATAAATTCCCTTCTCACCCCTATGGGTGGTATGTGTCTTCCTCAATCTAGGGTCCTCTACCAGAGGCCTGGGAGTTTGAGATTCTGTGCAGGATCTTAGCTGTTCCTAGCATTGCACTCGTCTGGACAGAGAGCTCTGATGTTGTTCCTGGGATCTGTTGGACTCCCTCTCCAGCTTGGGAGTCACAACCCCAAGTGCCCCTACCACCACTGGGACCACTTTGGCCTTCACTTTCCACATCTGGACTTGTGAGGGTCTAGCCAATACGCTGTGCTGATGTTCCTGTACACAGTGCCAGCTGCTTGGTTGTGCCATTCAGTGTACACTGTTCCTGCCTGCATCTTACACCCTGCCACTATACACACACACACACACACACACATGCACACACACAACATACATGCACACACACATACACACACATACAGTATGCATGCGCATATAGCCAGATTATGACAAAACTGACATAGCAGCACATTTCAGGATGGGTTTGTTGAGGCTATCACTTCCGTACAGCCCAAGATAAGTGACATAAGCCAGCATCTACAAGGTCAAACTCCCTTCCCTCTTCCTCTCCCCCAGCATTGCAAAGGATCTTTTGGGAACTCTGGTAGCTAGCAAAGTGTGAAATGTATGTCTGTATGGATATATTGCAAACAAGATGTCTCTTTTCCAAATGAACTGGTCCCCTGGCTGGGGACAAGGGGCAGGGCCAATTTTCTCTCTCTCATCTCTTGATTAGCGTAACCTCCTTCCTTCCTGCTGCACAAGCCCAGCTTGGCAGTTCTCCCACTGTTTTGCAGAAACTGGGATTCTCCTTCTCACCGTATACTGGCATCGTGGGAGCCATCATGGCCTTGCACATTCCTTCCCAGGCTGTGAAAATAACTCCAGGTGATCTTGGGTCTAGGGCAGCAGCCATTAAATTTACTAACTGGTTAGATCAATCAAGTGAAAATACATGTGATGAAGTGGGCAATTTCTCTCTCCCTCTCCCTCTCCCTCTCCCTCTCTCTCTCTCTCTCCCTCTTTCCCTCTTTCTCTATTTCTCTATTTCTCTCTCTCTCTCACTCACTCACTCTCTCTCATGCTTAGAAAATCTCCAGGTGAAAAGTACTATTTGGGGGGAAGCTTTCTCTCCTTTTACTTTCACGCAGAAAAACCCTTTCTTGGAAGAGGTTGCTCACATCAACATATTGATATGAAATTGATAATTTAAATAGATTGTTGTTGTTTATTCGTTTAGTCGCTTCCGACTCTTCGTGACTTCATGGACCAGCCCACGCCAGAGCTTCCTGTCGGTCGTCAGCACCCCCAGCTCCCCCAGGGACGAGCCCGTCACCTCTAGAATATCATCCATCCACCTTGCCCTTGGTCGGCCCCTCTTCCTTTTGCCTTCCACTCTCCCTAGCATCAGCATCTTCTCCAGGGTGTCCTGTCTTCTCATGATGTGGCCAAAGTATTTCGGTTTTGCCTTTAATATCATTCCCTCAAGTGAGCAGTCTGGCTTTATTTCCTGGAGGATGGACTGGTTGGATCTTCTTGCAGTCCAAGGCACTCAGCATTTTCCTCCAACACCACAGTTCAAAAGCATCGATCTTCCTTCGCTCAGCCTTCCTTATGGTCCAGCTCTCGCAGCCATATGTTACTACGGGGAACACCATTGCTTTAACTATGCGGGCCTTTGTTGTCAGTGTGATGTCTCTGCTCTTAACTATTTTATCGAGATTTGTCATTGCTCTTCTCCCAAGGATTAAGCGTCTTCTGATTTCCTGACTGCAGTCAGCATCTGCAGTAATCTTTGCACCTAGGAATACAAAGTCTTTCACTGCTTCTACATTTTCTCCCTCTATTTGCCAGTTATCAATCAAGCTGGTTGCCATAATCTTGGTTTTTTTGAGGTTTAGCTGCAAACCAGCTTTTGCACTTTCTTCTTTCACCTTCATCATAAGGCTCCTCAGTTCCTCTTCGCTTTCAGCCATCAAAGTGGTATCATCTGCATATCTGAGATTGTTAATGTTTCTTCCAGAGATTTTAACTCCAGCCTTGGATTCCTCAAGGCCAGCTTGTCGCATGATGTGTTCTGCATACAAGTTGAATAGGTAGGGTGAGAGTATACAGCCCTGCCATACTCCTTTCCCAATCTTAAACCAGTCCGTTGTTCCGTGGTCTGGTCTTACTGTTGCTACTTGGTCGTTATACAGATTCTTCAGGAGGCATACAAGATGACTTGGTATCCCCATACCACTAAGAACTTGCCACAATTTGTTATGGTCCACACAGTCAAAGGCTTTAGAATAGTCAATAAAACAGAAATAGATGTTTTTCTGAAACTCCCTGGCTTTTTCCATTATCCAGCGGATATTGGCAATTTGGTCTCTAGTTCCTCTGCCTTTTCTAAACCCAGCTTGTACATCTGGCAATTCTCGCTCCATGAATTGCTGAAGTCTACCTTGCAGGATCTTGAGCATTACCTTACTGGCATGTGAAATGAGTGCCACTGTTCGATAGTTTGAACATTCTTTAGTGTTTCCCTTTTTTGGTATGGGGATATAAGTTGATTTTTTCCAGTCTGATGGCCATTCTTGTGTTTTCCAAATTTGCTGGCATATAGCATGCATTACCTTGACAGCATCATCTTGCAAGATTTTGAACAGTTCAGCTGGGATGCCGTCGTCTCCTGTTGCCTTGTTATTAGCAATGCTTCTTAAGGCCCACTCAACCTCACTCTTCAGGATGTCTGGCTCTAGCTCACCGACCACACTGTCAAAGCTATCCCCGATATTGTTATCCTTCCTATACAGGTCTTCTGTATATTCTTGCCACCTCTTCTTGATCTCTTCTTCTTCTGTTAGGTCCTTGCCATCTTTGTTTTTGATCATACCCATTTTTGCCTGGAATTTACCTCCAATGTTTCTAATTTTCTGGAAGAGGTCTCTTGTCCTTCCTATTCTATTGTCTTCTTCCACTTCTGCGCATTGCTTGTTTAAAAATAATTCCTTATCTCTTCTGGCTAACCTCTGGAATTTTGCATTTAATTGGGCATATCTCCCCCTATCACTGTTGCCTTTTGCTTTCCTTCTTTCTTGGGCTACTTCTAGTGTCTCAGCAGACAGCCATTTTGCCTTCTTGGTTTTCTCTTTCTTTGGGATGTATTTTGTTGCCGCCTCCTGAACAATGCTGCCAACTTCTGTCCATAGTTCTTCCGGGACCCTATCTACTAAGTCCAGTCCCTTAAATCGATTCTTCACCTCCACTGCATATTCCTTAGGAATATTAGTGAGCTCATATCTAGCTGATCTGTGGGTCTTCCCTAATCTCTTTAGTCTGATCCTAAATTGTGCAAGAAGAAGTTCATGATCTGAACTACAGTCAGCTCCAGGCCTTGTTTTTACCGACTGTACAGATGTCCGCCACCTTTGGCTGCAAAGGATGTAATCAATCTGATTTCGGTGTTGTCCATCTGGTGAAGTCCATGTATAAAGCCGTCTCTTAGGTTGTTGGAAGAGAGTGTTTGTTATGCAGAGTGAATTGTCTTGGCAAAATTCTATCAGCCTGTGTCCTGCTTCGTTTTGTTCTCCCAGGCCATACTTACCTGTAATTCGAGGTGTCATTTGGCTGCCCACCTTAGCATTCCAGTCTCCTGTGATGAAAATAACATCTCTTTTAGGCGTGTTGTCCAGTAGGTGCTGCAGATCCTCATAGAACTGCTCTACTTCAGCTTCTTCAGCATTTGTGGTTGGGGCGTATATTTGGATCACTGTGATGTTAGATGGCTTGCCCTGAATTCGAATTGAGATCATTCTGTCATTTTTTGGGTTGTATCCAAGCACTGCTTTAGCCACTTTACTATTAATTATGAAGGCTACTCCATTTCTTCTGTGGTCCTCTTGTCCGCAGTAGTAGATCTGGTGGTCATTTGATGTGAAGTGGCCCATTCCAGTCCATTTCAGTTCACTGACGCCCAGAATGTCTATCTTTAATCTTGTCATCTCACCAATAACCACATCCAATTTGCCCTGGCTCATAGATCTTACATTCCAGGTTCCGATGGTGTGTTGATCCTTAGAACATCGGATTCGCCGTTCACCACCAGCACCGTCGGCCGCTAGCCGTCCTTTCGGCTTTGAGCTAGCTGCGTCATCACGTCTGGGGCTAGTTGAGCTCATCCTCTGTTCCTCCCCAGTAGCATTTTGACCATCTTCCAACCTGGGGGTCTCATCTTCCGATGGTATACCGACATATCTCTGGTTGTACTGATCCATTTAGTTTTCACGGCAAGAATACTGAGGTGGGTTGCCATTACCTTCCCCAGGGATCGCATTTAGTCTGACCTCTCTGTCATGACCTTCCCGTCTTGGGTGGCCCTTCACGGTTTAGCTCATGGCATCATTGAGGTGCTCAAGCTCCAGCACCACGACAAGGTAACGATCCTTTGCTGAAGAATTTAAATAGATAGACATATGCAAAAATGCCTGATCAGATGCTCATAAATCTGCATTGAAATTTCATTAATTTAAATTTATTGGCCGCCCAACTCCAGTAGTCTCTAATTACTATGTTTAGGTACAACCTGAGAAATAATACAATAATTTAAATAGAGATTATAAAAAGAATGATTGGCCTATGTGTCTAATAAGATTATTCCTGATTGGGTGATGGGATACTCCTATGCTCCCATTGTGCTTACATCATTTATAATCTTTAAATCAAGCTTAGGTGAGACATTTCTTCAAAATAATGGGCTATCCATCAAAAGCATGGCCACTGTACAATATGGTGATGACCTGAAAGACAATTAGATATGTCTGGATAGCACAAATCTTTCACAAGGTCTCAGCTGCGATCAGCTAGATAGAAATATAGCTTTCCTTTCCAAAGCAAGTCCATTGCATGCCTAGAAGTCCAGAGGGGAACAATGTTGCTTGCGAGTTTGTGGTTGGCATGCTGGACCTTTAATCTTATGCTGAGCCCATCTTCCCATATAGTTTATGCTTCTGTAGTCCTCACAGCTATAACCATCTCCCCATGACTTCCTGATCTATATGTAGAGGCTGTAGCCCCTGCTTAAGTAGATAGGTTAAAAAAAAACTCACAAGGGTTAGCTTTTAGCACAATATACAATCATGGTTTGTGTTAATCTTCAATCAAGCTTTTTCTGGTTTAGCATGTTGTATGAATTCAGCCCCTTTGATTAGGTTATGATTCAGTGGAGTGTGCAAACCCAGAAAATTTGTTCACTTGATAACTTAGTAGGTGCATTGTGTGAACACAGCATCTGTCAGTCAGAAGAGGCCAACCTTCTTGCTTCATTAAAATCTTTCTGTCATGAGTACGGATGCTGAGCAGGAGGGGCCCCTATCCTGGGGGGAAAACGCATGCGTAGTTTAGAGACCTTGAGCTGTCATTCAAAGAAACCCAGAACAGACCCGCCTTGAGTTTGTGGGTTTATCTGTCTGGGTTTTCCCACGCTTCTTCAGTTTGGTAGGATTTTCTGTCTACTATAGCAGTTAAATAAAACACTAGAGACTTTCTATTCGTCTCGGTGTGGTCTTTGCTTAGTCAGGACACTTTCCTGGTTTCTCCAAAGAGAGAACTAATAGTTAGGACAACAGTATTTGGGCTGCAGGAATCTGGGTGGCCACTAGATGTCAACAAAGAAGAATCTCTTCATTGCCACCAATGCTCATCTGGATTTTTCCAGGCTAGATATAGTAGCCTTAACATGTACTTTTCTCTCAGGTCTGAAAAGAAAATTATGTGTACTCCCCACATTTTTAAAAAAAATTTCCATATCTCTTTGTGGAAAAGACTTCAAAGGACAGGAAATGAACCTAAGAGTTAAAAGAATAAGAGAGAGAGAGAGAGAAAAATCACAGTCAGCATTTTCCCCCTGTTGCTGATCATAATCCAGTTACATTTCCATCCCCCTCTTGCCTGGTCCTCTTCTGCTACTGCTTGATGAGATGCTGTGAATTTAATTCTTGTTTCAGCAGGACTCTTCTATGTAGTGCTGAGTATTAAGTAGAGCTGGAAGTTTTAATCGGTTTAATCAGTAGATTAATCAGCTAAAGCTAATTTTAATCAGTGAGGCTGACAGTTAAGAGCATCCTGATTTTTCCAGGGTTCTTTTGGTTCTGCTGCTTTACATTAAATACCAATCCTATATATCTCTATTCAAAAGGCAATCTGGTTAATGGGAATTGCTACTCTGTAAGTCTCTGATCCAGTGTTTCTCAATCTTGGCAGTCTGAAGATGTGTGGACTTCAACTCACAGACTTCAACTGGGACTTCAACTCCCATGCTGGCTGGGGAATTCTGGGAGTTGAAGTCCACACATCTTCAAGCTGCCAAGATTGAGAAACACTGCTCTAATCCCTGGTTCTGTGACGACATCCTGTCAGCCCAAGAACGACGAAGAATCAATCCAGCTAAACTTCAGTTCTTTATTTGCTCACACCATATAGACAGAGTCTTGCCAGACTAAAGCTACTCTACCTAACCTAAGGGGAAATAACCTGGGAAGGCCCTAGGATGGGGTTATTCTGAAAGTCTTCCCACATTTCATCTCTGGACTATGTTTTATCTTATCTTGCTCCCCTCCTTGTAATGTGCTCCCTCCTTCCTAAGAACCAGCAGTGTTACTGAAGTCCATCACACATCCAAAGGACAATACTGCAATATGGATTGGAATCTCTGATCTGAATTTGGACAAGGCCTTACGCAGGAGGTCCAACTGAAGGTCCAACCTGCTCACTAAAGTCAGTTTCTTCTTGGGTGTTCAGGAAGAAGGCCTTCTCCTGTGTTGCTCCCAAACTAAGGAGCAAACTCCTGGTGGCATTATGATTTCTACTTATTTTCTCAACATTTAGAAAGAGGATTAAGGAGCATCTCTTCAATCTAGCTTTTGGAACTGTTTGATTACACTTTTTCTTATTGTTCCATGTTTTATTCCTTTAGCTCCACTTTTAACTGGGAAAAAGAATAATAATTCTTTTTCTTCTTTTTTATTTTTATACACCCTTTTGAGTGGAAAGGTGGGATAAAAATCCAATAATAAATAAGTGCCTGAATAAACTGAGCCACACATGGAAGACTCTAACTTGGTACCAATTGATAGTTGTTCTCCAAGAGATGATGCAACTATGGAATATCAGATTCTGCACTTTATGAAGCCTCCCCTTTCAACTGCAGTTGGGAATTAAGATTTCAGTTGTTCCACTCTTTATAACTAATTCTATTCTGGTTTGTTTGCTTTTTTAAGTAAAAGGGACCCACTTTCAAAAATCCTGTAGGCATGTGTGATTTCATCTTTTAAGCTCACTTAAGTGAGCTTAAGACTGCCATCTTGACTGCAAGAATAAAAATAGAGCTTGGTTCTGCCATACTTGTCTAAGAGCATGGTGAAAAAATGGGACTAAGATTAAATAGAAAGAATACCAAATTGATGACAAAAGAACATCAACCAGCCTTAGAATTGACAGTGAAGATAACAAAGTGGTGGATAGCTTCTGTCTTTTAGGATTGACTATCAATACTAAAGGAACAAGCAGTCAAGAAATATGCTGCAGACTAGCACTTGGTAGTCAGCCTTCCATCCTTCCAAAGTCGGTAAAATGAGTAGCCAGCTTGCTTGCTGGGGAAGGTGACAACTGGGGAAGGCAATGGCAAACCACCCCGCTATAGTCTGCCAAGAAAACGTCCCAAAAGTGGCGTCGCCCCAAAAGGTCAGACATGACTCGGTGCTTGCACCGGGGACCTTTCACACAGCACTTGATAGAGCAGCCAAGAAGGCCATGGAAAAGGTTTTCAAATGCTGTGATGTGTCTATACCTACAAAGATCAGAACTGTACAAGCCATGGTATCCTTGTGAAACTCTATGGATGTGAAAGTTGGACTTTAAAAAAGCAGGATAGGAAGAGTATTGACACCTTTGAACTTTGGTGTTGAAGAAGATTCCCGCTTGTACCATGGACAGCCAAGAAAGCAAACAAATGGATCATAGAACAAATTAATTCAGAGCTGTCTCTCAAGGTACAAATGACCAGGCTCAAATTATACTACTTGGGACGTGTTATGCAAAGACCTCACTCTCTGGAGAAGATGCTGAGAAAGGTGGAAGGAAAGAGAGGAAAAGGATGACCAGCAAAGTGGATGGACTCAGTTACAGAAGGTGATGGGTGCACTGTTGGAAGACTGAAGGACCAGGTTGGGGAAAGATCATCCTGGAGAAAATGCAGCTGTGTGGTCACCAAGAGTTGACACCAATTTGATGGCACATAATCAGTAAATATTTAAAGAAACAAAAAAGGATGCTGCAATGACCAGTTCTGATGTGACCAAGAATACTCCCTGTCAGGAGAGATGTGACGCTGGGTATGATTATTGTTACTCCAGTCTCTTGACATCCTGTGCACTATCATTTCAGAGCATGCCTGTTGTACGGTCCTAATTCTGTCGCCAAGATCTATTCCAGCCAGTACCATGGCCTCAACATTGCTCTCAACCTTATATTATCAGCTGATGACAGTTGGCTGGGGCAGCTGGTAGGTCCTACTGGTGATAAAGAAGGTAGGTCTATTTATTTATAATGTAATGTAATGTAATACAGTATGTATGTATGTATGTATGTATGTATGTATGTATGATTTTTTTTAATCCACCCATCTCACATAGTGATTCTGGGCGGTGTACATAATGAAACAATTCAAACACAGGTAGGTCACAATTAGTTCAAGTTTGAATAGTGAGATATTTCATTTAGTGCAGGTTATACACTGGTACCAGGTTGTGTTTTTGCTGTGAGCCAAAATTCTGTTAATGGGAAGCTAGCTCGGATGCAGTTGAGGTTAGCTCATGTACAGTTGCCACCGGGGTTTTAGATGCTAATTGTCATGCTCTCAAAATGGAGAAAAGGAAGGTTCCGTTCGAGGAAAGCTGAAAAAAGAAGAGGCTCATTTTGAAGAACTGCAGAAGAATACAGGAGACAGCAGGCCTGCTTTGGATATGGGCTTATCCTCCAACTTATCCTTTGTTCACTTGATTCATTGATTCTAAATATTTATGAGATCTATCTATCTAGAAGATAGATAGGAATGATATTTAGATATTTTTTTTGTTTTTACTTAGCTTTCTATAAGGTACTGTGACTTTGCTAAAAATAAATTTATTTAAACTCTTATAATTTAAACTTAAATTCAATAAAAGATGTATTAAAAAGATTTAAATAAATCTTTTATTGTCATATTCCATAATAAATATATACAAATTTATGTTTAAAAATGTTCATTGCCTATTTCCATCAGGTTGGAACCAATTATCTTTTTTTCCATAGAAAGATCCCTTCAGAATAGTTTGAACTCAAATAATGCAACCATTTTGTGGGATTCATTATCAGCACTAATCAAGACCTACCTGTACATAAAAAACCATTAAATGCAACCAAAATAAATTAAAAAGATAAAAACAAAATGGCAAGAAAACGTACAAGAGAGTGCATTCCATTTTATTTTAATCTGTTCAATTTTGTCAGATTCTTGGAGACTGCCTGGACAAGTCCCTGCACTTTTCTTGGCAAGGTTTTTCAGAAGTGGTTTTCCATTGCCTCCTTCCTAGGGGTGAGAGAGAAGGACTGGCCCAAGGTCACCCAGCTGGGTTCATGCCTAAGGCAGGACTAGAAGTCACTGTCTCTAGCCTGGTGCCTTCCTTAACCACTACACCAAACTGGCTCTTGCATTCCAATTAACCATCATATAACCATCTAGCAGGCTCTATTCTATCATGGGATCCCCAGGCCAGTTGACCAAACCATGTCTGAAGGGCCATTTGGAAGGCCAACAGGGTTGGGACCAGCCTTACCTCATGGGGAATGATGTTCCACAGGATGGAGGCCACAGCAAAAAAGGCTTTTCTCCTAGATCCTACCCAATGAAACTCTCTGGCCAACAAGACCTGCACCATGCCTCTCCTGATGGACCTGATGGGACAGGTAGATGTAACTGGGGATGGGTAGAAGTAATTGGGGAGAGGTGGTCCCTCAGGAATGGTGTGGCAGCAAAGGATCTGCTAACACCTAGTTAGATCCTGTCAGCCTTCCCAGGTAGACCAGACAGGAAACACAACCAGATGAGCTAATTCTACTTTATTGTAAGGCTACATTAACAGAATCTTGCAGGAATGAAAGACCCTCCTCTTGGACTCACGACTCCTGCTCGAAGAGCAGGTGGCAGTCGTGGCCAGGAGGGCCGTTGCACAACTTTGTGTTGTGCGCCAGTTACACCCTTTCCTGGACCAAGAGGCCTTTCCAACGGTTACTCATGCCCTGGTCATCTCCCATATAGATTACTGTAATGCGTTCTACATGGGGCTACCCTTGAAGAATATACAGAAACTACAGGCGGTCCAGAATGCAGCCGCACGGACAATTTTGGGTGTCCCAAGATTTGCACATGTAACACCTTTGTTGCGTGAGCTGCACTGGGTCCCAGTTTGCCTCCGGGTCCAATTCAAGGTGTTGGTTATCACCTTTAAAGCCCTACATGGCATGGGGCCAGGCTACCCAAGGGACCGTCTCATCCCTATTACATCGACCCGCCCCACCCGGTCATGCAGGGAGGGCATGTTATGGGCCCCATCTATAAAATAATTCCATCTAGCAGGGTCCAGGAAGCGGGCCTTCTCTGCTGTAGCTCCCGCCCTTTGGAACATCCTTCCCCCAGAGGTGAGACAGGCCCCTTCGCTCCTGGACTTCGGAAAACGACTAAAGGCCTGGTTTTGTCAGCAGGCTTGGAATGGGAGGGGGAATAGTTATACCTGGGGATGGCTAGTGCCCTAGAGTGATTTTGAGGGGCCTCCTACACTCACGGACTGATTAAAATCTTCTGCCACTTAGATTTTACTATATTCTTATTTTATTTTATTGTTATACTGAAATGGTTTTAAGTTTTAACTGCATTTTATTGTAAACCCCCCAGAGTCCCCCATGAGGGAGAGATGGGCGGTGAATAAATTTATAAACAAACAAACAAATAAATAAATCTTTCATCGTCTCTTTTACAGCCTGAGGAACTAGGGAGGGTCCCTTCTGAGCCTCTTGCTCCCCCCACTATCCAGCTGTGGGCCCTGCCTTCTCTTATCTGACCATTCCCTAGGTAGCATCTCTTTGCCACATCTCCCAAGGTCCTTCCCATATACCATTACAGATCCTTATATACCCCTTAAGCACATATATGTCCTTATCAAGAAGTGAATAGGCATACATCTTCTATGATACCAAGGGGTGTGTGTGTGCGTGTGTGTTTTGTTGGCAGGAGGGAGGAACGCATGGGCCATATGTGCACTGTAGATGCCCCCCAAAGTCGCAGCTTTTAAAAACTCACTTTTTAATTAAAAAAGGAAATTAAATCTTTGCATCCATTTTTCATTGAAAGAGCCATAAAACATTGGCTGCTCCAGAGGGACGGAGCAGAGTTTTCTCCTCTTGCTAATTATAAAAAATGCCAGGCAAGAAAGGAGGGGAGAGGGAAAAAAAATGAGGGGAGGCAGGTTATGATTTCTTGCATTAAACAAATTTTATAGCTGCAAAGAGTTTTAGGGGCTCTATTTGCAGACCTGGATGAGTGCCAGCTTGCTATCATTAAACCCGTCAATCTTAAATCTGAGCTGTGCTTATTCAGAGTGGATATAAATAAAACACAGGAGTCTATTAAAGAGGTTGCCAGGTCTTAGGGTGGCTTTCAAAGACCTCTGGCTGGAGAATGTTGCTTTCCTGGGCTGGATCAAGAGGAACCGAGACCGCTGTTTCCCCCTTAGGAACGTTGACCTTTGCAAGGGTCAAACCATGGGGACTCATGAAATAAATCCAGTGATGAATTGAGCCTGTTCTACTGTCTGGACCACTTTGGAGTCGCCCGTAGTAGAATTCTGATTTCCTGTGATAGTAATGAGTGCCTAACAGCCCATGAATGAGAAAAGACTACAATACAGGGAATTAAATGTATAATCAACATACATGTTTTTGTTTGGGAACACAAGTATACACTTTTTTCCGTCTCTCATAGTAAAGGTAAAGGTTTCCCTTGACATGAAGTCCAGTCATGTCTGACTAGGGGGCGGTGCTCATCTCCGTTTCACAGCCGAAGAGCTGGCATTTGTCCGTAGACACTTCCACGGTCATGTGGCTGGCATGACTAAACAGAACGCCATTACCTGCCCGCCGAAGCGGTACCTATTAATCTACTCACATTTGCATGTTTTCGAACTGCTAGGTCGGCAGGAGCTGGGACTAGCAACAGATAATACCAATACTAATACTCATTGTCCTTTGCAAGGATGCACAAATCCAAACCTACTGTATCTTATGCCCTGAATGCTGATCAGCCATTGATAGAAGTATAGGTAAAGGGTTAGGGTCCTTTGACAGTAAGTCCAGTCGTGTCCGACTCTAGGGGGCGGTGCTCATCTCCGTTTCAAAGCCGAAGAGCCAGCGTTTGTCCGTAGACACGCACGTCTTGCTGTTTGTAGATGGTGATTTACAGTCTGTTGAAGGTGTTGCAGCATGTTCCAGTGAATGCTGCCCCGTACAATTGCCTTTGATTTTCAGAGTGAAGGGATCCCAAAACATTTCTGAAAAGTACCGTCTTTCTCCTCATTCTTATGCTCATCAGACTGAGAGCAAATGAACTTAATTTAGAGTAATGGGACTGTTTCCTGGAAAGATCATTCGGATAATCATATAGCCATCCATGTGGAGCTGGCTATCAGCTTGACTGGCTTCAGAAGAGTTGGATAGATTCATGGAAGTCCTGAAGATCAATAGATATTAGCCTTGATGGCAATGGGACTGCCTCTGAAGGCCATCTTGCTGGGAGACTAGTGGGCTTCATGGTGCATCTGTTTGCCTACTGTGAGGACAGACTGCTGGACTAGATGGGCCAGGGGTCTGTTCCTGCAAGGCACTGCTTATGCTCTTAGGTAATCCTGGAGTAAAAGAGGAAAAGAAGCTTATTCAGAGCAAATTTCAAGAGTAACCCAATTCTTGTAACTTAAACTATCCCTTTTGTAGGAAATGATCAACAGAAAAATGATTGACAGTGGATTACATTTTAGTGCTGAAGAGAGAAGGGTAAAGTTGAATTCAACTTGTGCTTGACTCTGGTGACTCATGGCCATACCTATTTTGCTTTCCTGGTAACTCTATGGGTGGGCTTTGCCATTATCTTCTTCCACTTCTCAGTCTTGCCCACAAAACTTGGCATATCCTGGTAGTCTCCCATCCAAGAGCTAACCTCGTCCAACCCTGTTTAGCTTTTTGCAGTCAGCACATGTCAGCTCAGAAATATTCATGAAAAATTCTCTTCTCTGTGATTCAGCCTCAGTTACAATAGTTAAAAGTGCTTTTCTGTCATGCTGCCAAGAACACCATACAAGGACTACTGTGCTGCTTGCAGGAAAATTGATGACACAGTTGCTGCAAGCTCCCTTAGGGAGAGGCCAAGTATACTTTAAAAAGGATGAAATAGAAGTCATGTTTTCATTCTTACCAGGAAGGGGGGAAATGTTAATTTAAAAAAGAGGAGAAAGTGAGGGCAAGCATTGAAAGGGACCAGCCACAAACATGGAGATTATCGGGAGCCACAGAGATGACCTTGGAGAAACTGTTCAGAGACAGTTGCGGCAACTTGTGCAAAAACATGCTTTAAGCCCAGGAAACATGGAAAGTGTTAGAAAGGGACTCAGGATGGCTCCAACCTGATTCTCTGGGGTAGAAGAGGGTGGGTGGGAGGAAGAGTGCAGTCAGGCTTGCAAGATCCTTTATGAGAGCCTATCACAAAAAAAGTAGAGTTCTAATCATCTTGTGGAATTTCCTGTTTCCTGTTCTGGTCAACCTTGGCTGACAGAGACAGACCCAAGACATTTCATGGTATGGCTTGTAGGACCCAGCCCCTTCACCTCCCCATTCCCTATCCAGAGGCAAACCTAGAACCGCTGTTCAGGATGCACTGAAACACAGCTGAGCAGCTCAGGTTAGGAATGTACAACTTCAGCTGGTTCAAGGGCTTGCTGCCCATGGCAAGGGACAACGCCAACACTAGTTGGGGACAGGGCCTGTGTGGTGGAACGTGAGGGCGACCTTGGGGATCAGAGGGAAGAGATGCTGCCTAGGGAATGGTCGGATAAAAGGAAAGGGAGTCCAGCAGAGGGTAACGGTCTAAAGAAGAAACTTAGGAAAGACCTGCCCTGACCTCTCAAGCGATAAAGAGGGAGGAAGGGAGATTGGTACTTTCAGACTTGCAAGATGGTTGTCAGTCCTTCCAGGTAAACCAGACTGGAACCATGACTAGATGTACTATTTCTACTTTATTGTTAGGCTACATTTACAGAATCTTGCAAGTCTGAAAGTACAAATCTCCCGCCCTCCCTATTTATCGCTTGAGTGGTCAGGGGTGGTCTTTCCTAAGTGTCTTCTTTAGATTGTTCCCCTCTCTTGGACTTCCTTTCCTTTTATCTGACCATTCCCTAGGCAGCATCTCTTCCCTCTGCTCTCCAAGGTCGCCCTCACATTCCATTGCTCCTGATACAGACAGCATTTGGCCCCTTCAATCCCTCAACCTTTTATCCCTCAACAGGACAAATATTTGGCTTCCACCCATACTGGAAGGAATCTGAGGACTGCAAAAGAGAGAGCAGAGGGCCCTCTTGCTGTGTTTGTACTTTGACCAAGTGATGCAAAACAGGATTTGGAGGAAAAATTGCTCTACAGAAATTGTTCAGTTCTCATATGAATGCAACTTTACCTAACTTTGCATTTTTAAACCAACACATGCATCCAAACTTAGTTTTCATTCAAAATGCAGTTTTCCAAATTTTGCAATACATAGGAAAATACAGATGTTCGTGAAAATAATGTACAGAAGGCCTTATATTAAAGGAAGAATGCTTGCAAAAGCTGTGGGATACCAGATAAAATTGCAAAAATATACATTTTGAGAAATCAGGGCAGGTTCAATTCAAAGATTAGAACTGAAGGCAAACTGGTTGCATTACAGAATTAAGGTGACTTTCCAAAGTGGACTGACCATTTGGATCAAGCTGGATGCCTTTGAATTGATCCAATACCTTAGGGACCGTCTTTTCCCAGTTAGTTCTGCCCGTCCAATCCAGTCCAGCAGGATGGGCATCTCTGGGTCCCATCAGCCAAGGAATGTCGGCTGGCAGGGACCAGGAAGCGTGCCTTTTCTGCTGTGGCGCCTGCCCTCTGGAACATCCTCCCTCCTGAGATTAGGATGGTCCTGACCCTGTTGGATTTCTGGAAAGCCTTGAAGACCTGGCTTTGTGCCCAGGCCTGGGGCCCCAAGTATGGGAAGGGCCCCGTTTCATGGTTATGTTAACACCATGGCTTTTACATCACTTGGCTGTATTTATATTTATTTTAATTTTTCTTATTGTTTTTATTGTTTTATATCATGACTGTTCTTATTGTTGTTAGCTGCCCAGAGTCACTAGTTTGAGATGGGCGGCAATATAAATTGAATGAATGAATGAATAAATAAATCAATATTTTGCAGAACTTTCAAATCGCTCCCTTTCCCTAACCAATTTGGATTAAATCAAATAGAATTGTCCCCATTTTCCAATCCCAGTTTGTTAAATCAGATTGAGTTGACCAGGTGAGTCAGATCCAAGATCTGGAACAGAGCTGGTCTGCACACCACTCGGAGAACTGAGTGCGCCAAAATCCATGCCAATTTCTGCGTGAACATTTGGGAGGGAGCAATGCCAAGTTCAACTAACCAAAATTAGACATATAATATAATTTTTACCAATGCATTGGCAAAGATGAGGAAGTAATTCAAAGTGAAATTGAGAAATTTGCCACACTGGGCACTTCTCAGTGGCGCACTCTGCGATTAGTTGGCAAAGGCCCATAGCAAGGAAGCCAACCATTCAAAGAATAGCAAGCATCTCTGGAGTTTCCAACTTGGCTGTTCTTTTCTTCTTCTTCTTTGCTTACATGTATTCTTACTCCTTCTTCTCTCTGTATCCTGTCTTCTTGGTATATAGGGTATAAGCCTGTATAACCCGTTAACAGTAAGACTGCAGACTGAGCTACATTAAATTATATTAAACTGACCTGCATCTCATATAGCTCTCTGACAAATTCCATCCCTCGAACTGATTCCTGAGGTTATAGCGTTTTCAGTGCTTTGTCAGCTCAATTCTCTATTTTTTTAAGCTCACAGAAATTTTGCTTCTGTTTCTACATGCACACTCCCTCGTTGTTTTTGTCGGCAACATCATCGTATTAGCATACCAGCTACAGGGCTGGAGAGCTGAGTTGAATGCCAAACTCCTGCAGCTAAAAAAATGAGTTAAGCAGTCACCGTATAACCAGTTCTTTCCAGGTTTGCCATATCCTCCACACATTGACAGTAAAAGACCACTGTGGGAGAGCAATATAGGCTACAAATAAAAAATCCCTCTCAGCACCAAAATCTTTGGGCCTCATACCATGGTTTGCTAAAGGGAAGGAAATCATATTTTCAAAACATTTTGCTTGGAGTGGAGACTTGATTTTAATGAAAGAAGAAAAGAAAACCTTAATTGGCTCTTTTTCAAGCCAATGACATTTCCATGGGAGCATCATTTATCAATCTCTTAATTCAATTAAATTCCATTGAATTTATTCACTTTAGGCACTACCCAACACCAAATTGACTCTGGGTGGCTCACTGCCTAGGGCAGTGTAATGCTTCAGATTCAGTTCAATAATCATAGAATCACAGAATCACAGAATCACAGAATCATAGAATCAAAAGGGACATAAGAGGTGATAAGTACAACCCCCTGCACACTTGAGGATTCGCTACACCATCCATAGAGATGACTATCTAGCCTCTGTTTGAAAACCTCCAGTGAAGGCCAAGAAACCACTCCATGCAGTAACCTGTTCCACTGACTGACAGCTCTTACTGTCAATAAGTTCTTCCTAATATCTAACCTGTTTCTACATCCTTGAAGTTTCATTCCATGAATTCTAGTGATGCTTTGCAGGGTCCAGAGGTATGAACACTTCTCTGCAACTTTTGAAAATAGCTGCATCTTCCAGGATCAACTACAGAGGGCAGCCATGCAATCCTGGGAAAAAACATGGCTGCTTTAAAGAGTTGCAGAGAGGTGATATATTCACACTCTACCTGTCTGAAACACCTTTTCCAAATTATTTCCAAAGCCTTGTTCAACCCTACTGGAAGAGAGATCCTGGCAGGGCTCCCTCCTTAAGTTCTCAAGAAGCCCGCATGCAACTTCAGGCTGCTCTTGAAAACCCCTTGTAGAATGACACAGTGATGTAAGTTCACAATTAAGCAATTGTGGGGTGGGCAGGGGAATTCTTTTCTGAATAGTTTTATAATATGGAGCATAGGATTCTTTAAATAAGGCCAAGGGAGTGGCCATAGCTCAATAGTCAAGTAGATGCTTAACTTGCAGAAGGTGTCAGGTTTAATATCCAACATTTATTTATTGACTTGATTTATACCACATCTTTCTGCTCTGGCAAGTACTCAAGGTGAACATCTTCAATAGAAGAAGAAAAAAATGCTGGGAAGGGCTAATGTGAAGCTTTGGGGAGAGTCCCTATCACTATCTTTGACTATACTGGAAAAAATTTTTGGCTGTTGCTGTTTCAATTCATCTGGAGGGTACCTGTTGGGGAAATCTACTCTACTGGTTAGGTGGTCTTAGACTAGCTAGATGGTCATTTAGAATAAAATGCCCCATAGGCCGATAGGGAAGATGGCCATGGCTGGAAGCTGCTGACCTTTGACATACGAAGAAAAATCTCTGCAGCAAGTCATGGGTCATAGACAAGTTGGAATTGAAGAATACTGTTCGGTATCCTGGACCTAAAATATTCAGGAATTTTTAAGCAATCACCTACACTTTCTATTACAATTGGCAACAAATGAAACTATGGTAAAATAGAGCTAATAATGCTTCTCCTCTCATTAGCTGTGGATCAAGAACATTTCCAGAGACTCTGAAGTCTAGACCATGTAGAATATGCTGCAATATTCTTGTTGGGTTATAGCTAAACACAAATGCTTGAGGCATATTTTCATGAGTTCTTCTTGGGTCTGACACAGCAGATCTATGTTCTTCCTTGTCATGGCTTTGCACCTTCTTTAGGTCTGATATTTAGAAAGGTAGCTATCAAAATGTGTACTCTGGGTAAACATTTTCCACATAGTTGTATCAAGACTGAGCAGCAACTTCTCATATATCTGTCTATTCTAACCAGGCAGACACAGCCAGCTCCACTTATTTAAGCAAGAGAGTCTAGGCTTAAAGGAGGGTACCCCATTCATAAGTGATAAACAAAACTATTAATTCAGCCATAGTTCTGATTTCTGACTCACCATGTGTGCTTCCATTTGGCCAAGCAATTTCTGCCCAAGCCCAGAGCTGAAATGAATCATTCTTTGGAGATAAACACTGCAGTCTTCCATGAACTAATCCAGAGCCACATGTTTGAAAATCTGCAAAGGTTACATCTAGGTTGTACCTACAGAGAAAATCCCAGCCATCCTCAAACTGAGAATCCCCACAGACATCAGAACTACAACACAGAGAACTGACCAGGTTTTCTTATAATCTTAGTACAACTAAGAAGTAGGAAGCTACTCTGTTCAAAATCATTCTCCATTGACTTACACAGGAAGTATTGTTTCAGTTCACCTCTTCTGCACATGAAAAAGCAGAGGATAAAAGGTACTAGTAATGCTGTTTGCTAAATATAAGATTAAAGCCAATTAGTGGTCTGCTAGGACCAACTGAACTGGAGCAGAGCTTATAACACAATGGAGAAGCTGTGCACAGAAAAAGAATATTATCTTAGCTTTAATGATCACATCAGACAAACACAGGTTACTGATCTTACACACTTAGCCCTCCCAAGCATAAAGAATCACATGCTTAGACAGAGTAGGTTAAGAAGTAAAAAGAATATCTTACTGACTTTATTCTTGGTTTGGTTACATCCAAGTTTGGTGAAAACGTGAAATCTTTGTTCTTCATTTGTCCCTATACATAATTCACCCTTAGCCCTACAGCTGCTAAGAGCTGTGTGGAAGAAAGGGGGTATTCCAGACGCACCACATGGCGCCCAGAGAGATGGAGCAGCACACAGCCATGTGCTTCGCTCCCAGTGGAAGAAGGAGGAAGAGTGAGAGAGGAAGTGGGAGTGGCAACAAACAGCTTCCTCGCACATAGAGAGTTTGCATCCTAGAGCAACCATCCATATGCTAATGAGGCATGCTGCATTTGCCAGAACTTCCAGCAAAGATGAAGTTCAATTTACTGTACTTTCCAATAAGATGTTTCATAAAGGATGGACGTCAGCTTCTATGTGTTGGAAGGATACAATGGTGGAAGGGTCTTCGATGTGAATGTCTTGTCCTACCATTGTCCTGTTTTGGTCTAAGTCTTGTAAGCTTATTAGTATATTATGGTACTGGGAAGAGAAATAAGGCTTAAATATGTGGTGTTGTACTACATATTAGCGATATGAAATTTACTGAACTATGAAGAATTTAGGATTTACTGTGCATGGGCTGTATTTCAAAGTTGATTTAACTCTGCCATATCCAAGTTAAAACTTTGGACTGATGAGAAATGTTCACTCTCCACCTTTGAACTTACTTCGTATTAATGCAGAGGAAAGACTGACCTACATTATTCTGTGTGGTTAAGGTTTAATTGTTTAAAAAGTGAGAACAAAAAGTATCAATTTATCAAAAGCCCTCTCATAAAAATCACCAGAAAAACCACAGCTCAAATGTAACAGCAGCATTCACTCCATGGAAGCTCTGTAGAAGAGCGATATTTTAACCACCTTCCTGAATATTAACCCATCTGCTCCCAGGCCCTCAAATATTCAGGTAGAGATCTGAGCTACTTGTGTGTGTTTGTGAATATGTACGTGCTATTTTTCAATCTGAACCTGCAAGAGAACCTTCTAAATCACTGAAATTAAGCACTGGAAATGAAAATGGAAACAACTATTAAAATCCATGTTTACAATAAAATCAACCAGTGGAAACTGAAAGAGAAAAATGAGCCAATATTGCTCACTTTCTTGGCAATAGAAAAAAGGCCCCCCTAAAGGGAAGTGAGGATAGAGTCATGGATCAATGGAATGAACGGGAGGTCTGCTGGGATAATATTGCTAAATATCTGTTGATTAAAAAAAAATAGAGACACGGTCAACAGGGACTGTGCTTCTTAACACCCTCAGCCAATAGAAATGAGATTACTCTTATTGGAAAGCAAGTTAAAGTTGATACAGTGAAATTCAAAAATTGTGCAGAGATCCAAATTTAAAGGACAAAGCATGAGATGGACTGTATGGGGGGCTCACATGCAGTACCTGAATGAATGAATGAATGAATGAATGAATGTATTGGATTTATGTGGCTGCTCATCTCACAAAGTGACTCTAAGTGGCTAACACAATAAAAATATCATCGTAATATGAGCACAAAAATTACCTTGTTGGTTGCATGACAAGTCCAGGAAAAGTCATAGATCCTTTAAGGTGCTCCCAACAATGCTACATATAAGCAGTGATCCCATTTTGTCATTTGAACTTGAACCACTACACAGTCCTATATTTAAGGACAATGTCAACACATACTATGGAGAATCCTGTTTTTTACATTCTGATTATGCACCAGTCCCCTTGAAGCAGGAGTGAACACCATGTGGCCAACAAGCAGTATCTTGCCTCCTGCAGGCCCCACAGCACCTGTAAGAGGGTGGAACCAATATTCCAGTCAGGGGAAGGAGAGATTTTGGGGTGATTTGAGGAATAATGTTGTAGAATGGATGTTTTAAAACTAGGTCTTACCCACTGTAGCATTGCATGACTGCCAGTTGTTCCTGCTGCTCCAGGCTGGATGCAAAAGGCAAAGCATGCCCTCCCCCAGGCTGAAAAATTTGCCACCTCTGCAGTAAGGGAATCTGGACCCAAAGCAGGTTGCTTCACTGATGTGTACATCATTCTTTCCTTGTGTCTACACAGGGAATTAGGGTGAACTGGAGCACTTGATCCAAATGATAATCAGTCAATGACCAAGGAGAATAAATACGACCATAATAGAGTGAAAATATTTCTGGACCCTCTCCAAGGAACATGGATTGTTTCACTTGGACTAACTAGCAACTGAGAGCCAGCCTGATGTAGTGGTTAAGGCATCAGGCTAGAAACCAGGAGACCGTGAATTCTAGTCCCTCCTTAGGCACAAAGCCAGCTGGGTGACCTTGGGCCAGTTGCTCTCTCTCAGCCCTAGGTAGGAGGCAATGGCAAACCACTTCTGAAAAACCTTGCCAAGAAAACTGCAGGGACTTGTCCAGCCAGTCTCCGAGAATCAGACATGATTGAACAGATAAAAAAACCTAGCAACTAGCAACTCACAGACAACTTCCCCACAAGGAGCCTCCTTTGCTTCAAGGCACTGCTGCAGGTGAAGCCTCAACGTAAGAGAGGGGAAAAAAAGTCAAAAATCAGCATAGTGCTCTGAAATGAGATGCAGAGACACCCACCAGGATTCTGCAGAGACAGTTTCCCAGGCTGAGGTTCACCAGCACAAGAGATAAATGTTTTAAGGCCTCACTTTCAGCATGCACTCCATCACTTCCTCCTGAAAAAAGTGATTGATGTTCAAGCTACTCTGCAGCTGTATCTACAAATGTCTCCTTTTTCCTCCCAATAATCAGGGAAAATGATTCCTCTGAGAGTTCTAGCAGGGGAAATAGGATAAGCAGCTTACCATGGGCAAATTGGAAACCTCTGCTGATAGTAAAGCCCACTTGCGCATAAGTCTGTACTATCTAGGGATGAAAAAGAAATCAGTCTGAATTTCTGCAGAGCTGAAGTAGCATCATCTGTCCTGCTACAGGTAGTGGCAGTGAATCAAGGTTTTCTCCATCAGGAATCCTCATGAACAGTATCTACTTGTAAAATCAGAAAAAATATATATATTTTGGGAATGTTTGCTTAACCTCCCCCAAAATATTAGGAGTAACATACAAGAAGGCAAGAAGGAAAGTTAACTTTTCATAAAGACATGGGAATATGTCTATCCAAAGAAAATTGTAGGGATGGGCATTAAAATCCATCAATATAATGGAAAGCTGCATACAAAAGCATTTATGTTTGAGAATATTTCAGACAACAGAGGCACGTTTTTGTTGTTTTCATTTTTTTTTTAAATGACAGGTTAGAGCAATGTTTCTCAACCTTAGCAACTTTAAGACGTGTGGACTTCAACTCCCAGAATTCCCCAGCCAGCATGACTTCAACTCCCAACTCCCCCAGCCAGAATTCTGGGAGTTGAAGTCCACACGTCTTAAAGTTGCTAAGGTTGAGAAACACTGGGTTAGAGTAATGCTCCACTAATGCATATGTTAATATGGAGCTAACTGATGCTGATCTTCACAACCGTGCTTCAGTTATGGTATATACAAGACTACAGCAATGTGCTCTACATGAGGCTGCCTTTAAAACCCAACTGGAGCAGCCTTGGTGCTCACCAGCAGTTATTGTTGGGAGCATGTGACACCTGTATTCTGAGGGTTGCCTATGAGCTTCTGGATGCAATTTAAAGTGTGGGTGTCCTAACTGCCAGGAAACACGCTGAGACAAGGAACTGGTCTCTAATGTTTTATTGCTTGTACATAACAGGAATCCTAACAAACTGAAGAAGCGTGGGAAAAACCCGCCATATAAACCCCAAAGGTTAAGGCGGTCCCGATCTGTGTCTCTTTGAATGGCTACCTAATTCCTCAGTGCTACGCATGCGCTTAACAGTCTGGATGGGAGCCCCCTGCTTGCCATTCTTACTCATGACAGTGGGGGTTGACCTGTAAAGCTCTTCATGGCTTGATGGCAGGCTACCTACATCTCCCTACAGAAGGAGGCTCAATTGTTACAAACATGCCAGGAGAAGGTACTGACAAGGGGAGCAATGGGGGTCAATGCTCAGAAGCATTTTTCAGAGGCTGCCCCAGCCCTTGGAGTGGCCTTCCACTTGAGGTTGGATCTGCTTCTCCCTTGGCCACCTTCCAGAAGACATTGAAGACTGAGCTCTTCTGGAGAGCATTCAGCTCATGATACCCCTTTGCTTGGTATTCTATGCTCTGTGGAGATGATGATGGAGGTGATGATGATTTATTATGTGCACTCACTCCAAAAGACTCTGGGTGGCTTACAACATATCAGATATACAATTAAAACATAACAACAACAAAACACAACAGCCTGGATAAGAAAGCAGCCCAAACCATCCAAAAACACAACTGGGGTTCCACAAACACACTCACCCCAGGTCTGGGAACAGAGCTAGGACCTAAGAGCCTTGTGGAACCTTAGGAGAGTGGGTGCCATATGGACCTCTTTAGTTTTTTTTCTGCACTTTTGTATTGGGTTTCTATTATATTTGTAAGCCACCAAGTGTCTGTTACATTGTGGTGGGGTCAAAATCTGAGGGAGAGGGAGAGATATAATGCTACTAGCTCTGCTGGCTAAATACTCAAGATTCCTCTTCCCCCACCGAGAGCCAGTTTGGTCTAGTGGTTAAGGCAACGAACTAGAAACCAGGAGACTGTGAGTTGTAGTTCTAGTCCTGCCTTAGGCATGAAAGCTGGCTGGGTGACCCTGGGCCAGTCTGTGATGACAGGAACACTCGAGCATTCACTCAATTATGACTCATCAGCTTCTGCCCATAAATCTATTTAATGAAGCGTAGCATTCAGTACAGAGAAAAAGTTGTGAATGGAATTTCCTGCACTTTTCTACATTTTAAAATCACAGTAACTTCAAATTCCGCCCCACTGCCCTCTTAGGTATATGCCCTCTCCTTCTCGTGCCAGCAAGTGGCTGCAACAGTTCTTTCCAGATGACTTTGGTGCAAGGAGCAGCTAGCCCAAACAAGACGATTCACACTCCAACCATGCTCCCCATCTCTGCTGGTCGATCCTCAAGTTGACACGGGTTGCTGCAAGATGGATGAGAGTCCGATCAGATGTTCTGGGAACATTTGATCAGGGAGCATGACACAGTCCCTCTCTCTCAGCCCAACCCACCTCACAGGGTTGTTGTTGTGGGGAAAATAGGAGGAGGAAGGAGTATTAGCTATGTCCACCGCCTTGAGTTATTTATAAAAATAATAAAGGCGGGATAGAAAATAAATAAAATAATACTAACAAATAACACAAGAGCAAGTGTTCATGGAGAAGAATGAAATTACTCTGGCAGCAGAATTCAGTTGCAGTTCTGAGCACTGGATGGTAAGTTAATTTTGTCTCAATGGATGTAACAGGTGTATCTCTCACTCAGTAAAGTAATATCTAAAGGCAGAGATGCATGCTATATGCCAGCAAATTTGGAAAACACAAGAATGGCCATCAGATTGGAAAAAATCAACTTATATCCCCATACCAAAAAAGGGAAACACTAAAGAATGTTCAAACTATCGAACAGTGGCACTCATTTCACATGCCAGTAAGGTAATGCTCAAGATCCTGCAAGGTAGACTTCAGCAGTTCATGGAGCGAGAATTGCCAGATGCACAAGCTGGGTTTAGAAAAGGCAGAGGAACTAGGGACCAAATTGCCAGTATCTGCTGGATAATGGAAAAAGCCAGGGAGTTTCAGAAAAACATCTATTTCTGTTTTATTGACTATTCTAAAGCCTTTGACTGTGTGGACCATAACAAATTGTGGCAAGTTCTTAGTGGTATGGGAATACCAAGTCATCTTGTCTGCCTCCTGAAGAATCTGTATAACGACCAAGTAGCAACAGTAAGAACAGACCACGGAACAACAGACTGGTTTAAGATTGGGAAAGGAGTACGGCAGGGCTGTATACTCTCACCCTACCTATTCAACTTGTACGCAGAACACATCATGCGACAAGCTGGCCTTGAGGAATCCAAGGCTGGAGTTAAAATCTCTGGAAGAAACATTAACAATCTCAGATATGCAGATGATACCACTTTGATGGCTGAAAGCGAAGAGGAACTGAGGAGCCTTATGATGAAGGTGAAAGAAGAAAGTGCAAAAGCTGGCTTGCAACTAAACCTCAAAAAAACCAAGATTATGGCAACCAGCTTGATTGATAACTGGCAGATAGAGGGAGAACATGTAGAAGCAGTGAAAGACTTTGTATTCCTAGGTGCAAAGATTCCTGCAGATGCTGACTGCAGTCAGGAAATCAGAAGATGCTTAATCCTTGGGAGAAGAGCAATGACAAATCTCAATAAAATAGTTAAGAGCAGAGACATCACACTGACAACAAAGGCCCACATAGTTAAAGCAATGGTGTCCCCTGTAGTAACATATGGCTGCGAGAGCTGGACCATAAGGAAGGCTGAGAGAAGGAAGATCGATGCTTTGGAACTGTGGTGTTGGAGGAAAATGCTGAGAGTGCCTTGGACTGCAAGAAGATCAAACCAGTCCATCCTCCAGGAAATCAAGCCAGACTGCTCACTTGAGGGAACGATATTCAAGGCAAAACTGAAATACTTTGGCCACTTAATGAGAAGACAGGACACCCTGGAGAAGATACTGATGCTAGGGAGAGTGGAAGGCAAAAGGAAGAGGGGCCGACCAAGGGCAAGATGGATGGGTGACATTCTAGAGGTGACGGACTCGTCCCTGGGGGAGCTGGGGGTGTTGATGACCGACAGGAAGCTCTGGCGTGGGCTGGTCCATGAAGTCACAAAGAGTCAGAAGCGACTAAACGAATAAACAACAACAAACAAAGGCAGAGAGCAAGAGTTTTATGAATGGGAGTGACACCAGTAAAGATGAGGCATTCAAAACAGAAATGTATTAAAGGGGCAACCCCACTTTTCAAAAACTATTTGTGGCAGATACTACCTAGGTTCCTTGCTGGAACATTTGAAAGGCTGAAATGGTTGCAAAGTATTTGCGTGTTCAAAATAAGGGACTGAGTCACACCACTTTCCCATTGGTAAAGCATGCCTCTATAGTTTGATTCAGTTGGTAGCAATGCCATGCCGCTCAGGAGGAACCATCCCTCTAGAATTCAGAAGTTCTGTGCCATTTAAGAGCTGTTATGATCATCAAGTCTGCCTCCAGTGGCTCTGATTATCTGGCACCATGGTTTGTTGCTGGTGACTATGCATCCCTTTGAATGATGAGCAGAAACTTCATTACATAAAGATTTGTTTTAAAGGCCATCATGCTGTCTGCATTTGAAGGTAAGCACTGAAAAGAGGACAAGAATTAAGCAGTATCTATTGTCAAAAGAGAGTACCAAACATTATTAATAAACATTAGCATGCTTCATAAGCTCTGGTAGGAGCAATACATGGTGAAAGCAAGTGTCATAGGTAGACCAAGAAGCAAGATAATTGTTTAATAATGTGATCATCTAATGGTGATGGGAGAGGATACTTATATGCAATGGTGATGGTTTTGATTAGTGTAAATAAATCTTCTCTTGCATTCTCCTGCTAGCCTGGCTCTTCCAAAGAAATGGACTGAGTGCACAGTACTGGAAAAAAACTCTATGTAATAGAAGCAATATATCTTAAACTTAAATTATTTAGATTGTACAGTTGTCTCAAAGGTAAATTATTTAAATTGTAACAGCCTTTCCCCTTTATTCTTATGAGGTGCTTGTTTGCATCAGGATAAGCTTTGCTTACCGAGAAAGCTGTCTCAAAAGACCTCATTTTCAAAAGCTGATATTATTTAAATTCCACGCAGGCTGCAAATGCTACAATGCAAACTCACTCTTTCAGCACCTTGGACCGATACACAAGGAGTCACATTAATAAGGTTAATCCTGCTAAATCCATGCAACTAAATAAGATGCAGTGGTAACTTCAATGGAAGTTTAATGCAAGATATTATATGGTTTTGTTGATTATTTTGTATTTTAAGGTGTTTTTTTTCTTGAGAAAGGGTTGATCCAAAATGCATAGGAATAAATGAAAACTCTGAAAAGAACAAAGTGGGTTTTCATTCTACACAATAGTTATCCTGGATCATAAGGCTGCGTAGATCAGAACATCTGGGATCAAAGAAATCATAGGCTACATTCTGTTCATCCCTTTCTCATGGCTATGTGACATTTCAACTAATCCTAGTAGATTGTTACTAATAAAACTACAGTAATAATAATGGTGATCATGTGGCCATAGGACACTACAATGGTTGTAAATGCGAACTGGTTTTCAAGTACCTGAATTGCGCTCATGTGATGGCAGGGATGTTGCAACAGTGTGAGGACCAGGTGTTTTAGTGTTTTCATAAGTATACTGCATAGTAAGTAAGTATAGTATGTGTGGTAAGTCAGGTTTTTTAGTGTATAGTGTAAAGTAAGTATAGTAATTAAGTATAGTAAGTCAGGGTTGCTGTTGTGGGGACAATAGGAGGAGAAAGGAGTATTAGGTATGTTTGCCACCTTGAGTTATTTATAAAAATAATAAAGGTGGGAAATAAAAATAAAATAAATGTTTTTAGTGTCGTCATAAGTCTGAACCATTGCTAAACGAATGGTCTTTAAGTGAGGACTACCTGTACACATCACTGTAATTAAGTGAACAGTGGATTGCTTCATTATTTATTTATTTGTTTACTATCCTGCCTTTATTATTTTTATAAATAACTCAAGGCGATTGTTGTAAACTGCCCAGAGTTCCCCGATGGGAGGAGATGGGCAGGGATAAATTAGATAGATAAATAAATAAATAAATAAATAAATAAAGGTGGTGAACATACATAATACTCCTTCCTCCTCCTATTTTCCTCACAACAATTATTCAATTATTCAATTCATTAGCCCACTTTTCTGGTTTTGCACAATAAACAGAACCCTAAACTGACCACATAGGTTGAGGGCACACTCCATGCCAAGATAAAATGTGGTTGACAAATTTGTGTTTAAGTGTGTCTTGTGAAAACAGCCACGGGAATTCTGTGTTGTAAGGCTACAATCCCTTGGCTGCCATTTCCCAGCAGTCAACCTCCCATGTGTTGGAGGCTACATCTCCCAGAAGCCCCATGCCTGAACCCCCAGCTTTGTGCATGGAAGGGGATGACTGTTTTACATTACTGAGGTCAGTGGGGCTCCCCTCTGAGTCAGTCAGGAATATTGTTGCTCTCTATATCTGACGTACAAAATGCTCTTGCATTCAAGCCATCCTAGGTTTGTTTATCTGAGAGTAAATCCAGCTGCATTTAATAGAGCTCACTCCCATATAAGTGCGCAGAGGATTTCAACCTTTGTCTCTTGGTATCAATCTCATCCATTCCAGCTGAAGGTACATTTTTTGAAAGGCATCCATTTATCTTTCCCCTGGAGCTGTCTACCCATAAGCCTTAGAAAATACAGCAGATTGACCTATAAGGCTTCGGATGCAATCGTTCAAGCACTTATTTTAGAACCCAGCATTGACTGCTCTGAAATAACTCATTCGAGATTGGCAGCATTTGGCAGGGAACAGAAAGACGGCCAATTGCTCATTCCTGTGAAGTCTGGGCTGGTGTTTGCTGCAGCAGGCTCCTTCCCACATCCAGCACAAAAGATCAGGAGTTCTGGCCTTCTGAAAGCCATCCACCAGGCCAAGTTCCCCCATGCCACCACCACCCAAAGTGGACTTGGAACACTCTGTCCTCCAGATTTGCCGCCTTATTGAGATGCTGAAAAATTGAGACTGGCTTTAAAAAAAACAAACTTGACATGAAGAGACGGCACACAGTTACTTATGACCACTGGCTATGCTCCTCAAATTTGTAAGGGTTGATAGGTACCATGTTGCCTTGCTAACGGATCCCCCACAACACAGGTGCATGACTGGAATCCAAAGAGCTAAGTAGAGCTAACTGAAGGTCATGGATGTGACTCTAGGCCATCTTAAGAAATTGTTACAAACCATAATTTTTAAGGAACAGGAGAAAATTTTAAATGAACAGCTAAAGGATACTGTGATTTGCTTTGTTTGATTTTAATTACATTTAAGTTGTAACCAACTTACAGTCCCTTATATCACCATTACAGCCCCCCACATCACCATTTCTATTAAACTTTCTACTAAAGTTTATTAAATAGGCTTATGCATTCCGGGAGTCCAAAAATTAGACTGTAATTAATAACTACTCAATGCAATTTATTAAAGAGGTTAACAGCACACAAGGCAATCAAATAATCACTTAATATTCAATCACTCAAATAATCACTTAATATTCAATCTCTTCAGTCAACAGCCAACAGACTAATACAGAGATTTTAAGCTGTTAGCACTCTCTGGGAAATAGAGCAAGTTTAAAGAAAAGAGAATAAAATGGGGGGGTTTGAGAAGCAATTTGGTTTAATGGAGCATGCACAGAATTCAGGTCTAGGTGAATAAAGCAGAAAAATAAAATCAAAGACAAAATGCACTGCTAGGCAAAAGGTTCAGAGTCAGGCTGAAAAAGTATAAGGCTTTTTACCAAGCAGGAAATTTAAGACTTCCTCCGGTTTTATGCAACAGCAAAGAAGTCAGGAGACTTAAAAATTGTAGCTTTTACAGACATACACATGGGCTAAAGAGAAGCACTTTGCATGAGCGCAGCTCAGTTGGGAATGAGACAAAATTCTCATTCCCTAAGAGGAGGGGAGAAAATGAGATTCTTCAGCCAATCCCCCTTGAATAGGAGGATCCCTGTTATTATAGTTATGTAATGATTGCCTATTCTAAAACATTATCAGACTCACAGGCAGAAGTTTAAGGATATCTGATTTATTAAAGAACAGCATGCAGGATCACAAAGAAAGCTGAGAATGCTAAAAGCACGGGCAAATTCAAACTAAAAACCCTCGGTGAAAATGAAATCCCTCCCCCTTAGAATCTTCTCAAGTCCATATCCACAGGTGCTCCTAATGGTTCCTGATGGTCTGCGGGAAAAGTCCTTGAACAGATAGAATAACCCAAACACATTCCATTCCCCTGATTCCACATACAGAGCTTGGTACAAGGTTTCACAGCAGCTCCCTCCCATACAGAAACACGCGTCAGCGCCATGGCATGGGAAACGTTACGATGTATAAACTACATTGAATCAGTGAACATGACACGTAGCCAAAAGAGTTTACTTAAGTGGTCAGATGTCATGCCTTGAAGATTTTGAGCCCCCTGCAGATGCTGCTAGTGGTTCCCTAGCAGGGAACCTCACAACAGATCATCAGTTGCCTTCTCTTGTCTTGTGTGTTGTACAACAATTGTTGCTTCATCTCTTTATTTGCATTGTAGCTGCAACTGTAAACTCGGCCACTACCAAAGGCACAGAAGCTTTTATGAAGAAAATGAAAGGGCTACAATGATATAGGGGCCAGTTTGGTGTAGCGGTGAAGGCACCAGGCTAGAAACTGGGAGACCGTGAGTTCTAGTCCTGCCTTAGGCACAAAGCCAGCTTGGTGACCATGGGCCAGTCCCTCTCTCTCAGCCCTAGGAAGGAGGCAATGGCAAACCACTTCTGAAAAACCTTGTCAAGAAAACTGCAGGGATTTGTCCAGGCAGTAGCCAGGAGCCAACATTGACTTGAAGGCACAAAAATAAATAAATAAAACAATGATATCATAGGAAAAGGAGTCAGCCAGGTGAAAGAAGTGACTTGTGAAAAACAATCCTTGTTTAGCTAGTTCTTGGTTTGGAATATGAAACGAGTCGGGGAAGCCCATGGAGCTTGACTTCTGGAATTCGTTTCAAAAATCTTACCAGTAGTGGTCATAGGAGACACCAGTATTCTTGTCTGGGTAGGAGAGTGACCTGTCACGACTGTGCATGTGTGTGTTTCTGCTGTCCCCTCAGGTTGTGGCCGTATGTGTTTGTGTGTCTCTGTGCACTGAGAAGCACAGGGTGGGCTGCATATGCTCTGCTCTGGGTCATGTGGCCAGAAGCGAGTGGGGAGGAGCATAGAAAGGTACAGTCTGCAACGTTCTGATGTACTGCCAACTTCTTCTAAAGCAATGCACTGGGGGGCCTTTTTCCATACGATTTCTTCTCCATGCTTCCTGGCTGCATCTGGCCCATTTTCAAGCTCCATCTTTCTTCTGCCAGCTTGTCCCCCACACTAAATTTGGTCCTATTTTCCTCAGTTTTCAGAGGTATCGTACTGATGGACAGTGAGGGTCCTCAGCCTCTCCACATAATTTCTTTCCAACCTTCCATTGGATTGGCAAGAATAAGAATGCCAACAAATTTCTTTGCAGAAAATGTGTCAGTGATACGTTGAAGCTGGAAAGTCCTTCCTCTACACTGAAGTAATTATTCGGTCACTGGTGTTGTGTTTTCTGACTTCCCTTGATTTCAGCTGCATTGCAGAGAAGGATCCAGACAAAAATGGGACAGCCCTTGAGAAGTCATCATCACCATCACTTGGGAGAAGTCATCATCTCCCAACTTGGAAGATCTTTCAAGTTGGGAGATGCTACTTGGCTTCACTGCTTAGCTACAGAAGAAATCCTCCTTGTCCCCATGCTGTGGAAGAAATGATAGGCAAAACAGGGATGACTCTAGAGCAGTGTTTCTCAGCCTTGGCAACCTGAAGAGGTGTGGACTTCAACTCCCAGAATTCCCCAGCCGGCAAAGCTGACTGGGGAATTCTGGGAGTTGAAGTCCATGCCTCTTCAGGTTGTCAAGGTTGAGAAACACTGCTCTTGAGAAACACATCTCCCCAGAAGGACAGAGCCAAACAGAGGACTGGTCTGCCTATCTTTCAGAAGGCTTTTGACACATGCAGAGAAAATAGCTTCCTTTGTGTGCTTGAGGTTTCACCAGTAGATATTTCCTACACTTTTCTATTCAGGGGTTTGGAAGATTGAAAAGCTTGAATATACTGTAAGTTTGCCCTTTGACAAGTGACTCTGTTGGTATGGCAGAACTGTATGAGTTTTGGAGCTACAATAGGAAATCACAATGGGATTAATGTAGTGACTAAGAATGTGAGCTGTGGACCTAGAAAATCCCGATTCAAATCTCACTTCAGTCGGGACCACCACTCATCGTGTAACCTTAACCTCCCATCTGCAAAGGATTATTGAACTAATTGTCGGTGAGAAGCACTTGGAAATGTTTGAAATGTGCCCCATTAGTGCTCAATATGACTAAAGCAGGTGGCTGAAACTTAAGTTAAATGTTACCCCAGAGACACATGAGCAGTTGTAGGAATCAGCAATTGGATGTGGAAGAATGCAAGGCAAGAAGAACAAAATGGAATGAACTTCTTGAAGGTGCCTGTTTCCCCTTCTGGCATTCGTTGGCTCAAAATCCCTCTTCATCACCCAAACTGGTCGTTTTTCTTACCCACAGGACAGGAATGCACAATTTCTGTTGGCACAAGGACACACTGGTGCAACATGTGAAGGGCTGCACACCAAACGTTGGTGGGCCAGGATCTACTGGGGGTTCAGGAGTCTCAAAGGATACCATCCCCCGCTATTTGGCCTCTTAATGCCCCAATTCCAAACCATGGGAAGGAAGGTTGACATTTTTGGCCCTGACACTCTTGAGAGCCACAGAAGACATGCTGGTGGCCTTGTGGAGCCCTGGACTCTCCATTTTGCACTCCTGCCAGAAGAAAAACAAAATCCTTTTTTAATAAATAGTCTTTATTAAATTATTTACACAAATAATACAAACATAAAATGACAAATCAACAATAAACATAAAATGCAAAAACAAGAGAAAGAAAAAAGGAAAGGAGAAAGAAGGAAGAGAAGAAGAGGTTTCAAAGAAAGGAAATGGATTTCCAACGCCCTAAGTAATACAACTTTATACCTTAACTAAATAATTTCTTTTCACAATTCACTAATTTGGTTACAATAATTCTACAGTTCTATTGAGATTATATAAGTCAAATACATAATATTTACATCTTGTATTATATTCATATGTTTTACACATTTACGTTAATTTTTGGGTTGATTCTACATGGTTGAAGAAGGGGGTCCAGTCATTTTGAAAACCTTCCACATTTTTATCATTTAGCTGGTCCATAAGTTTTGCCATCTGCGCCAGATCCAGGGATTTAAATGTCCATTCTTCCATTGAGGGGGTCAGTTCTTCCTTCCACTTTGATGCATACGTAATTCTAGCTGCGGTGATCAAATATCGTAAAAGTTTTCCATGTTCATGTTCCAAATCCTTGTCCATGATGCCTAATAAATATTCCGGTGTTCTATTAAATTCCAGTGTTCTACTAATTTCTTTAGTCAACATTTTACAAATTATATTGTGTATAGATGTCCAAAAAATTTTCGCCTTCTTACAAGTCCACCACATATGATAAAAAGTTCCTGTTTCTTTTTTACACTTCCAGCAGACATTTGAAGTATTCTGAAACATTTTGGATATTTTGTCTGGAGTAATGTACCACATGTACATCATTTTGTAAAAAATTTCTTTTAAACTATAATTTAAAGTAAATTTCAGCCCTTTGGTCCACATTCTTTCCCAAACATCATAGTCAATGTGATGTCCAAGATTTCTCTCCCATTTAATCATACATTGTTTGATTTGTACATTTGCCATTCTTATTTGTAATAACATTTTATATATTTTGGAAATCATGTGGTCATTGTTGGCATAAACTAAATTATGCCACCAGGTTAAATCTTTTGTGAATTTGTAACATTGGCCATCAATTTTAAATTGTTCATTTAATTGAAAATACAAAAACCATTGGCATGGATGTCCTTCATTTTCCAATTCATCTCTTCTTTTCATTTTATATATAGCCCCTTCAAATTTTATTATGTCCAAATATCTTAGCCATTTGCAAATTTCTGTTTTTTCTCTCCTACTGTATGCTTCTTGAGGGGAAATCCATAATGGTAGAGTGGGTGTTAGAGTAGATTTATATTTTTCCCAAATTCTAAGAAGGGACTTTCTAATACAATTATTATTAAATACTTTATTTACTTTCAATTTGTTATACCATAGGAATCCATGCCAACTAAATTTCAGGTCGTGGCCTTCTAGATTTAATAATCTATAATTTTGTAAAGTATTCCACTCTTTTACCCATAATAATCCACATGCTTCATAATATAATTTAAAATCTGGAAGACCCCAGCCTCCTCGTTCTTTAGCATCCTGCATTAATTTAAGTCTAATCCTTGGTCTTTTCCTTTGCCAAATGAACTTTGATAGGTCTTTTTGCCATAATTTAAAAGTTTTGTCAGTTAATAATATTGGAATATTTTGAAATAAAAATAACATCCTTGGCAAGATATTCATTTTGATTACAGAGATTCACCCCATAAGTGATAAATTTAGTTTTTCCCACTTCCCTAAGTCTTGTTGAATTTCGTTCCATATTTTTGCATAGTTGTTTTGGTATAGATCATTAGTTTTAGCTGTAATCTCTATCCCAAAATATCTGATTTTTTTAACACTAGAGAATCCTGATTTATTTTCTAATATATTCTGAATATTTTGTGATGTATTTAAGTTTATCATTTTCATTTTTTGTTTATTTATTTTGAAACCAGCTAATTCTCCATATTCTTGTAGTGTTTTTAATAAGTAGTCAAGAGATGTTAGTGGATTTTGTAGGGTAATAACTAAATCATCTGCGAACACTCTTAATTTATATATTTCTTGTTTTACCTTTATTCCCTCAGTCTGATTTTCCTTTCTAATATTCTCTGTTAAGACTTCCAAAACCAATATGAATAATAAGGGGGAGAGTGGACAATCCTGCCTGGTACCTTTTTCTATTATGCATTCTTGTGTTGTATCTTCATTTATCACAATTTTGGCTTTTTGGAATGTATAGATTGCTTTGACTGCCTTTATAAATGTGTCGCAAAAATCCATAAATTCCAAGGTTTTAAGCACAAAATTCCAGTTTAAATTGTCAAAGGCTTTTTCTGCATCTAAAAAGAGTAGCATAATCTGTTTTTCATTATGAATTTGGGCATACTCTATTATATTTATGATAGTCCTTATGTTATCTTTTATGTGTCTTTGGGGTAGGAATCCACTTTGGTCATAATCAATTATTTCTTGTAGTATAATTTTTAATCTTTCAGTTAGAATTAATGTAAATATTTTGTAGTCATTATTCAGTAGCGAAATAGGCCAATTTCTACATAGTGTCGGATCCTGTTTCTCTTTCGGAATTAATATAATATTCGCCTCAGACCAAGATTGAGGTATTGGATTTCCTGATACAATCATATTCAATAAATCCTTAAATGGTAGTAGTATTTGATCTTGGAAATATTTATAGTATCCTGCAGAAAAACCACCTGGTCCTGGGGCTTTGCCTATTTTCAGTTTTCTAATAGCATCTATAATTTCCTGTGTTGTAATGGGGTTGTTAATTGTTGCTTTTTGATCTTTAGTTAGTTTCTTTAAATTGTGTTTTAGCAAATAGTTTTCAATTTTGTCAACTGATATTTCTTGTTTCTTATATAAATTTGTAAAAAAGTTATAAAATGGCTTCTTAATTTTTTCATTGTCAACTAATTCTTCCCCATTTTCTCGAATTTTGGTAATGTTTTTTTTTCCTTATCTTTTCTTAATTTATATGCCAACCATTTACCCACTTTATTAGCATGTTCGAAGTTTCTTTGTTTGATATATCTGTTTCCTTTCAATTTCATCTGTTGTAAGTATTTTTAATTGTTGTTGCAAAATTTTTATTTGGCGATTTATTTCCTCATCAGATGGCTTTAATTGGAGCTCTTTTTCTTTTAACTTAATCTGATCAAAAATTATTTGAGTTTTTTGTTGTGCTTTCCTTTTCAAACACCTATTTTGATACATAAAGAACCCTCTCATATAGGCCTTACTAGTATCCCACACAGTACCAATACTTATTTCTTTATTTAGATTCCATTCAAAGAATTCCTTTAGTTTCTTTTTGCAATCTTCTACAAATTCTTTATTTCTCAGCAAAGTTTCATTTAATCTCCACCTATAATTTTTTGGGTGGAGTTTTATGCTCAATTGAATCGGGTTATGGTCTGAGAAGGATCTGGGGAGGGTTGTTACATCAGAGATTTTATTTGCCAGATTTTTAGATAGCCATATCATATCAATCCTAGAGAACGATTTGAATCTATCTGAGTAGAAGGTATAATCTCTGGCCAAGCCATTTTTATGTCTCCAGGCATCTACAATAGCCAAATTTTCGGTCATATCAAAAAAAGACTGAGGTAATTTTCCTTGATTTTTTTTAATTTGTTGTTCAGACTTTCTATCAATGATAGGTAAAGTAACCCCATTCCAATCTCCCATCATAATCCAATTATTATAGGGTAGTTCAGAAAGTACATTAAGTAAATTTTGATAAAAAATTTTCTGATTATCATTCGGGGCATATACTCCAGCCACTAATACTTTAAGGCTTGGCAGTTCCACTTCTATTATTATATATCTTCCATTTTTGTCAGCACTTATCAATTTAGAGTTTAAATGAGACTTTGCATATATTACAATTCCATTTGTTTTTTTTTACTTGCTGCTATAAATTCATTTCCTAATTTCTTGTTTATCAAATATTTATCATCTTTTTTAGCAATGTGCGTTTCCTGAAGACATATAATATCTTGTTTCAATTTATATAAATAATGAAAAACTTTTTTCCTTTTAACTAGGGAGTTGACTCCATTTAAGTTCCAGGAGAGGCATTTTAGTTCATTCATTTGAGAGAAGTATTGTAAACTCTTTAGAGCTAGAAGCTAATTCTTCTACACTGGGGTCTTCAGAGTCTAGACACTTTCCTTTACTTTCTTTACTTTTAAATCTGTCACTCCCCTCTGCATCTGTTTCCAGATCTTTCTTATGTTTTTTAAGAAATTCCTGCACTTTTGAGATAGAATTCAATTTGTATCTTCGTTGTTTAAACATAACATTAACTCCCTCCAGAATTTCCCATCTGAAGGGGATTTTATTTCTTTTTAAGACATCAGTAAGAAAAAAGTATTCTCTTCTCTTTTTAAGTATTTTCAGTGGTATGTCCTTCAGTATCATGATTTCCTCTCCTTCAATGTTAATTTTTTTACCATAAGAAGCCTGTATTATCAATTCTTTTGTCCTCTTTCTTGCAAATTCAATTATTATGTCTCTTGGTTTCCTATGAACCTTTGCATATTTCGAGTTAACTCTATATATTTTTTCTATATTTTCTTCTAATCTTTCTTCATCCCAGTCAATTAAATTGGCAAGCATTTGAATCACAATTTCTCTAATTTCTGGCTCTTTTTTTTCTTAATCCTAAACCTAATACAGTATTCTTTTTCTTTTAACTCTAACACAGTTAAACGGTCTAATTCAGTGTCCTTTTCCCATTCTAATTTCTCTGCTCTTTCTCTTACTGCTTGGATATCTGCTTTTATTATTTTGTCCATTGTCTCTAACTTATGGTCTAATCTTTTCTCAAAGCCATCAATTTTCTCTTCCAATAAATGAGTTAAATTTTGAGTGATGTTTTGAATTGTTTTCTGTGTAAAGTCTTCAAACATGGCTTTCAACCATTCACCTTCCCCCGCTTCTGAGCCTCTCCTAATCTGTCTTCTTGTATTCGTTTTGTTTTGTAAATATCCTTCTTAATTTTTTAGCTTATCTTAACTATTAATCCTAATACACTATTTGTTTATATGTTACAATATACAATATACAGTGTCTGTTTCTACTTATACAGTACAAAATATGCTTAAGTATTTATATAAAGCTATAGTATATTACAATATGGCGTGATGAATTAATTAAATAAATCAGTTTTCCCCTTATCGCAGCAAGGACTTATAATAAAGATTTTTCCCCCCAATCGTAAAGCTTTTTTTTCCCCCCTACTTAGGAAGTTTCTTCTTCTTCTTTTTATTTAGTCAGTAATTACTGTTCCTTTCATCGAAGTGAGGGGGGCAGCAGAATTGCCTAGAAAGCTAGGCTACTCACGCAGGCTCTACAGTTCTTGCTTCCTGGCTTCCCGGCTGCTCTTTTATGGCGAAAGTGAAAGTGGCAAGAAGAAAGTCAAAGCTTTCACCTGCCCCTCCAAAGCCGCTGAAGCTCTTCGTGGGCAGAGCTCTTCCTCCAGTGCTGCCTCCGTGGTTTGCCTGTCTCTCCGACTCCGCAAAGCCACCTTTGTCCTGCATTGTAGATGAAAATATTCTTGAGCTCTCGCATCGCTCATCCTGCCGCCATACTCCTTCACCCCCCCTAAGAAAAGCAAAATCCTTGAACAGAAAGGTTTTGATGGCAAAATGGCACGAAGGAACCTTTCCATTCTGTCAATCCTCTCAACTTGCCCGACATCTCCAGCTACGTTACCAAAAATGAAAACAGCATTAGGATACACACCGTAACCATACTATCCAATTTGCTCCTGAACCAAAACAAGGAGGTATTTTATCAGTCCTGGGAACATGTCTCTGGGTGCAATTCCCAGACTCCAGCTCATTAAACTGATCAAAGACACTTCTTTGCAAATGTACTATTCAGTGTGTAGCTATGCAGAGGGGGAGAGGGTGGTGATATCACTAGTGGAATCAAGAGTCATTCCCACCCCATCCTTACCATATGGGGCTGACACATGAATAGAGCTCATGAAGCATTTTGTACACAAACTCCAGTTCCTAACTTAGCTAATGATAAACACTGTTTCAGATGCTGAAATCCATCAAGGGAAGGAAACGCCGTTTTGCGCCAGACCTCACTGCTTCTCCAACAACACAGAAGGCCCAGCACTTTGCAGGTCTTTCTAAGCAGCCACAGGTTCCTGTAAGGCAGCCACCTGTATCCAAGGGCAAATGTCCACACTTTTCACTCAACATGATGTAATGCTTGGATTGACGCAGCTCTGTATATCAAATCTCCAAAAGTGTTATGTCAGCTGAAAAATGCAAAAACATTGCTTTGCTTTAAAAGGACACACTGTCTTCTAAAGAGTTCGTTCCTTCTCCCTTTTGCTGGTCCCTCCCTCTAACCACAGCTTATGAGGCGATTCATACACCATTGATCTTGCATGCTACGAAGATGGTTGGTTATTTCCTTCCTTTCTTGCTTCTTTTTAAATTATCCCTCATTTCTGTTCACGATAATGTTGTCAGGTGTCCCTCTTTAGGGCAGCTATTAGAAAAGAGATTCTTGGGGATTTGGAATTTACCCTCAACTTTTGTTGTTCAGTCGTTTCCGAATCTTCGTGACTTCATGGACCAGCCCACGCCAGAGCTTTCTGTCGCTTGTCGCAACCCCAGCTACCCCAAGTTTGAATCCGTCACCTCTAGAATATCATCCATCCACCTTGCCCTTGCTCAGCCCCTCTTCCTTTTGCCCTCCACTCTCCCTAGCATCAGCATCTTCTCCAGGGTGTCCTGTCTTCTCATGATGTGGCCAAAGTATTTCAGTTTTGCCTTTCATATCGTTCCCTCAAGTGAGCAGTCTGGCTTTATTTCCTGGAGGATGGACTGGTTTGATCTTCTTGCAGTCCAAGGCACTCTCAGCATTTTCCTCCAACACCACAGTTCAAAAGCATCTATCTTCCTTCGCTCAGCCTTCCTTATGGTCCAGCTCTCGCAGCCATATGTTACTACGGGGAACACCATTGCTTTAACTAAGCGGACCTTTGTTGTCAGTGTGATGTCTCTGCTCTTAACTATTTTATTGAGATTGGTCATTGCTCTTCTCCCAAGGATTAAGCGTCTTCTGATTTCCTGACTGCAGTCAGCAACTGCAGTAATCTTCGCACCTAGAAATACAAAGTCTGTCACTGCCTCTATGTTTTCTCCCTCTGTTCTCCAGTTATCAATCAAGCTGGTTGCCATAATCTTGGTTTTTTTTAGGTTTAGCTGCAAGCCAGCTTTTGCACTTTCTTCTTTCACCTTCGTCATAAGGCTCCTCAGTTCCTCCTCACTTTCAGCCATCAAAGTGGTATCATCTGCATATCTGAGATTGTTAATGTTTCTTCCAGCCATCTTAACCCCAGCCTTGGATTCTTGGATACCCTCAACTAGAACCACATACCAGTTTGGTGTGGTGGTGAAGGCACCAGGAGACGCTGAGTTCTAGTCTCACAGGCACAAAGCCAGCTGGATTACCTTTGGCCAGTCCCTCTCTCTCAGCCCTAGGAAGAAGAGGGCAATGGCAAACCACTTCCGAAAAACCTTGCCAAGAAAACTGCAGGGACTTGTCCAGGCAGTCACCAGCAGTCATGACTCATTCAAAGGCACCCCAAAACTTAAACAAATCCCCAAAACCTTATCATGCTATCCCCTTTCAAAGTGAGCAGTGTTACACTAAGCAAAAGAACAGAAGATGAGCAGGTAACACTAAGGAAAAGAAATTAAAGGCAGAATATAAGTAAAAGGAAAGGAACTATAGCTAAACCTGCTTTACATCAGCACCATTCATTAGACCTCTCTGTATTTTTCTATCCCTGAAAATCATCCTTGCTTCCCTCATGACCATACACTGGACTAATTCATACACAGCCTTTGTTCTTTCAACTTTTCACCTTTCTCTTTCTGAAGATCTCATCATCTCCATCCAACCATGACTTCCTCAGTCTTCCCCTTTTTCTCAGCCCATTCACTCTTTCTTCATCTATTTGTTTTACGATTCAGTTCTCATTCATTCTCTTTAAATGACCTAGTCACCTCAATGTATTTCTTTCATCCTGGTTATTCACTTCTGTATTCAAAGCACATTCATTCATCACCCATTCATTCTTGACCCTATCTCTTCCTGTTTTACTACGCACACTTCTTAAGTAACCCATTCCCACTACATTCAACTTAACTTTGATAGTTCTCCTGACATATCCAACACTCAATTCCATAAAACAAAGTGGGCAGAAGGCCACTATTATACACAGCCATTTTCCCCTTTTTTGCCATTCATTCCTTGCAACAGACCACAGACCACATACTTCTGACTGCCATTTGACCAGCATTTGTACATTTTTAAATTTCCGCATCGATTTTCCCATCTTCCCATCAATAAACATTCACCAAAGGTACACAAATTCATTTACTTCCTCTAGTTTTTTACAATTTATATATAATCTGCAATTTTCCAATCCATTTTCCCCATAAAACACAACCACCTTGGTCTCTGATACATTGATTCTCAGATACATATTCCATGTTGCATCATACAATCACTGTAATGTTCACTGCAAATTATTTGAGTTTCCAGGCTACAACATGGCATTATCTGCATACCAAAGTACCTGCACATCCTTGTTCTCACCAATATATCCCTTAACATCATCATAACATTCCTTACACCTCTGTCTATAACTACAACCAGTGTTGTCACTGGTTCATTTGGGCTGGTTCAGGTCTTAGGCAAGACAGACAAGTGTGAATAGTTTTCATCCTCAAAGGGTTCCATTTATTACTTCACAGATACACCGGTTATATTGTACTAACGTAAAGTCTTAATCTTAGTCTTATACCTAATTTACCCTATACCCCAGATAGTTCCCAGTAAGCCCACAGGTAGTCCTCACTTAACAACCATTTGTTTAGTGATGGTTCAGACTTATGACTGCACTGAAAAAAATGACTTATGACTGGTTCTCACATGTACAACCGTTGCAGCATCCACGTGGTCATGGGATCACAATTTGGGCACCCGTCAACCTGTTTGCTTTTATGACCGTCGCAGCGTTCCGTGGTCACACGATCGCCATCTTCAACCTTCCCAGCTGGCTTCTGGCAAGCAAAATCAATGGGGAACTGTATGATTCACTTAACAACCAAGTGGTTCGCTTAATACCCATGTTGATTCGCTCAACAACCGCTGCCAGAAAGGTTGTAAAATCAGGTGGGGTCAGATTTGCTTAATGACTGCTTCGCTTAGCAACCGAAATTCTGGTCCCAGTTGTGGTCATTAAGCAAGAACTACTGTATTTACTTCTTTACACTTTTCAGTGTCTTCTCTTAGCTTGATGGATTGAGTTCCAATAGCATACATTCTCTGTTTTCATTTCTGGCTCTGTGCCTTTAAGTGCTGCAAATTTTTCCCCCCTTTCTTTAAACTTCTTTCACTATCATGGGCTCTTTACCCATTATTCATCTCACCCTACTGATTCACACTGTAGGTGATCTTGTTTCTGTCTTGGCAATTCCCAAGAAATTGGAAGAAAATTTTACCTTTTATCTCAGATCGCAGGCCACCTTTCCATTGCCTGCACAGAGCTCTTGGCTCTGTTGACTCTTTCTTTCTGTCAGTCTCATGACAACTCAACTCTCCTCCTAGCTGTCACTTGTCATTTGCCTCCCAGACTTCTGTCTTCTGCCTTCTTTAGACAGACTGATGTGCTCTAGGCTCAAATGTTCTCTTCAGTTGTGCCCGAGTTCCATCGATCAGTTAGCAGCTGGCAAGTAAGCAGCGACCATACAAAGATTCCTATTTCTTTCAGAATACTTGTGAATCTACTCGAAGGAAAAGACCTTGTATCTTCCAGATGCCTGGCTTCTCTCCAAAGCACCAGGCAGGAGGAAAAAATACTTCGTTTTTCCAATATATTATGGCTGTGTTTCTCTCTAGACATAACTGTGAAGGAAGAATTCACATTTTTCCACATCCTTGTCTTACTTCCTGCTCAGTGCTGAACCTTTCACTTAGCATTTATTCCTCATTTATTTATTGTGCCTTTGAGTCAGTTTTTGACTCCAGGCAATTGCCTGGACAAGTCCGTGCAGTTTTCTTGGCAAGGTTTTTTGGAAGTGATTTGCATGGCCTTCTTCTTCTTAGGGCTGAGAGAGAGCGACTGGCCCAAGGTCACCCAGCTTTGGCAGGGGTAAAACTCATGGTCTCCTGGTTTCTAGCCCAGTGCCTTAACCACTATACCAAACTGGCTGGCTAGCTCATTTATTTATTTATGTATTTATTTATTTGCTAATGTTTATTCTCAGGCATGCTTTATGTCCATCACGCACTGCTCTTGTCTCATTCTGCCACCAAATTTTAGCTCCGTATTTGTGCCAACTTTACATAACCTAAGTCTATTCACTTTATTGTACATTTTGGCTAAAGAGACAGACAATAAAACATAAAAAGCATGCTGGCTGGGGAATTCTGGGAGTTGACATCCAGATATCTTAAAGCTGCTAAGGTTGAGAAACACTGCTTAAACTATCACATTTGTCCACATTTGTACCTTCTGTGCCCAAGCTTTTTCCTAATCAACTTGTCCTAACAGCCAGGAACCACGCTGAGACAAGGAATAGGTCTCTAGTGTTTTATTACTGCTACATTAGACAGAAAATCCTAACAAACTGAAGAAGCGTGGGAAAAACTCAGACAGATAAACCCCAAAAGTTAAGGCGGGTCTGATCTGTGTCTCTTTGAATGGCTGCTTAATTCCTCAGTACTACGCATGCGTGTCCTGTCTTCTCATTATGTGGCCAAAGTATTTCAGTTTTGCCTTTCATATCATTCCCTCAAGTGAGCAGTCTGGCTTTATTTCCTGGAGGGTGGACTGGTTTGATCTTCTTGCAATCCAAGGCACTCTCAGGATTTTCCTCCAACACCACAGTTCCAAAGCATCGATCTTCCTTCTCTCAGCCTTCCTTCTGGTCCAGCTCTCGCAGCCATATGTTACTACAGGGAACACCATTGCTTTAACTATGCAGACCTTTATTGTCAGTGTGATGTCTCTGCTCTTAACTATTTTATCGAGATTTGTCATTTCTCTTCTCCCAAGGATTAAGCGTCTTCTGATTTCCTGACTGTAGTCAGCATCTGCAGTAATCTTCACACCTAGAAATACAAAGTCTTTCATTGCTTCTACATTTTCTCCCTCTATTTGCCAGTTATCAATCAAGCTGGTTGCCATAATCTTGGGGGTTTTTTTGAGGTTTAGCTGCAAGCCAGCTTTTCCACTTTCTTCTTTCACCTTCATCATAAGGCTCCTCAGTTCCTCTTCACTTTCAGCCATCAAAGTGGTATCATCTGCATATCTGAAATTGTTCATGTTTCTTCCAGAGATTTTAACTCCAGCCTTGGATTCCTCAAGCCCAGCTTGTCGCATGATGTGTTCTGCGTACAAGTTGAATAGGTAGGGTGAGAGGATACAGCCCTGCCGTACTCCTTTCCCAATCTTAAACCAGTCCGTTGTTCCGTGGTCTGTTCTTACCGCTGCTACTTGGTCGTTATACAGATTCTTCAGGAGGCAGACGAGATGACTTGGTATCCCCATACCACTAAGAACTTGCCACAGTTTGTTATGGTCCACACAGTCCAAGGCTTTAGAATAGTCAATAAAACAGAAATAGATGTTTTCCTGAAACTCCCTGGCTTTTTCCATTATCCAGCGGATATTGGCAATTTGATCCCTAGTTCCTTTGCCTTTTCTAAACCCAGATTGTATATCTGGCAATTCTCGCTCCATGAATTGCTGAAGTCTACCTTGCAGGATCTTGAGCATTACCTTACTGGCATGTGAAATGAGTGCCACTGTTTGATAGTTTGAACATTCTTTAGTGTTTCCCTTTTTTGGTATGGGGATATAAGTTGATTTTTTCCAATCTGATGGCCATTCTTGTGTTTTCCATATTCGCTGGCATATAGCATGCATTACCTTGACAGCATCATCTTGCAAGATTTTGAACAGTTCAGCTGGGATGCCATCATCTCCTGCTGCCTTGTTATTAGCAATGCTTCTTAAGGCCCACTCAACCTCACTCTTCAGGATGTCTGGCTCTAGCTCACTGACCACACTGTCAAAGCTATCCCCGATATTGTTATCCTTCCTATACAGGTCTTCCGTATATTCTTGCCACCTTTTCTTGATCTCTTCTTCTTCTGTTAGGTCCTTGCCATCTTTGTTTTTGATCATACCCATTTATACAATCTGCTTACCCAGACCAATAAAAATCTGCATAACAGGCTAATCTTAGCTAATTGAACTTCTTTATATATGAATCCTATCCGTTTGGTTAGCTTTTGTTTAAACCAGAAAATGATTAATTCGGTAAGAAGATTAAGCATGCTGGGTGAGCATAGCCATTTAAAACCATCAATTCATTTAGTTCTTCTCCTCCCCCCACCCCACCCGGTGGTAAAAGATAGAATGGCACACTTGGTCTTTCTCAAATGATTTCAGCATTTAGTCCCAGGAAATATATAATCTGGAGCTCTGACATATCTCCATGATGTCATTACATAATGCTTCCATATGTTTAATAAGCTGTGTCTGGAATGCACAGATCAATAATATACAGTAATGCAGAAATGTCCAGGTACAATACAGAAGACAGAATTTGATGAATACACCCTTTGTGAATTAAAAAAAAAGAATTAAGAAAAGGATAGAATGAAAAAGGATATATCAAGATCTCTCACAAGAAAATCATACCAACGGTTCCAGGTGAAAAATAATTCAATGAACAAATTTCAGATTTCCTCAGTATGTCATCTCTTTAATTTATACCTAATGTTCAGTTTTGTCTGTACCAGGCTTATATAAATGTTATGTTTTACTCAAGAAGTCAGCATTGCAGTTTGAAAAAGACAAACTAAAATTATTAATGCTTGGGGCACAAAATTATCATTATGTAGCATTAAAAAAACAAGGTCCTATCTAATTTTGGTGTTCTAAGTTTCAAGTGATCACAGTGTACAATTAATAATTCAAAGACTCTGTGGTGGATCACTTCTCAAATGGCACACATTCATCACCATGTTGGCAAAATGATTTCTTTATTTCCTAATCTCTCAACTTACTTTTCTCAGAGGAAATTCCTCTCAAAAATAACTTATGGAGATCAGACCCATTCCCTTTTCTACTGGCTTCAAGAAATTATTGAAAACTGGAGTATTTTGGAGGGCATTATCTTGGTTTAATGCATTGTGACACCTTTATTTTTATTGTTTCTTCTGTCTGTTGTTCTGTTTTTGCTGGGGTTTTAAGATATATTGATTTTAGATTATACCATGGATGTTTTAATTCTTATTATATTGTAAACCCCGTAAGCCACTAAGAGTTTGCTGGATTGCTGGGGGTTACATGTTTAATAAGTAAACAAACAAGCAATCTTATAGAAGCTAGAATCTGGCTGAATACATGTTTCTGCTACATGGTACAAGTTCAATAAATACATTTATAGAAACTAAAACATGGCTTAATGCATGTTTCTTCAAAGTTGTTGAATTTCCTAACTATAATTTTGCTTTCTTGAAGGCTGGACTGGATCATTCTGTAGAATTAAAAAATTAGGGACAAAATGAATGTTCTTGCTTCCCTTCAACCTGTCCTTGATCAAGAAACCCATCCAGGCTTGCTTGGAGAATTGGAGGTACCAACACCTGCACAAATTCACATCAAAGGCCTGAATCTGCCCCCACATTTGGTTGAGCTTTATGCTAAATAAGTACACGTCGGAATAACCCAAATGATGCATTGCCAAGCTAACCAGATATTGATTGGACAGTTTGAATTTCCAGACTCTGAATGAGAGAGGAGTTGAATAAAAATTGCTTTGCTGTTGAGGTTCTGGCAAAGATTTATGATCAAACCCTTCTATCTCACAGAATGCCAGGTGCCCCTCCCTTACAAGCTTCTTTGATGAATCCTGGCTAGGATATGTCCATAGTTAATAAAACTGTATTTAGTGAATTCTATATTTGGTTTTCTTTTAAAAGCCACTGACCATTTTAAACTTTCCTTCTAACTGCTTCTTGAATAAATACCTTCAGTTGGAAATTGGACTTGATTCAGTTCTTTTCCTTAGCTTATGGCTGGTAAAAAAGGAAGGGCTCATGTTTGTTGTTGTTTATTCATTTAGTCGCTTCCAACTCTTCGTGACTTCATGGACCAGCCCGCGCCAGAGCTTCCTGTCGGTCGTCAACACCCCCAGCTCCCCCAGGGACAAGTGCGTCACCTCTAGAATGTCATCCATCCACCTTGCCCTTGGTCGGCCCCTCTTCCTTTTGCCTTCCACTCTCCCCAGTATCAGCATCTTCTCCAGGGTGTCCTGTCTTCTCATTATGTGGCCAAAGTATTTCAGTTTTGTCTTTAATATCATTCCCTCAAGTGAGCAGTCTGGCTTTATTTCCTGGAGGGTGGACTGGTTTGATCTTCTTGCAGTCCAAGGCACTCTCAGAATTTTCCTCCAACACCACAGTTCAAAAGCATCGATCTTCCTTCTCTCAGCTTTCCTTATGGTCCAGCTCTCGCAGCCATATGTTACTACGGGGAACACCATTGCTTTAACTATGCGGGCCTTTGTTGTCAGTGTGATGTCTCTGCTCTTAACTATTTTATCGAGATTTGTCATTGCTCTTCTCCCAAGGATTAAGCGTCTTCTGATTTCCTGACTGCAGTCAGCATCTGCAGTAATCTTCACACCTAGAAATACAAAGTCTTTCACTGCTTCTACATTTTCTCCCTCTATTTGCCAGTTATCAATCAAGCTGGTGGCCATAATCTTAGTTTTTTTCAGGTTTAGCTGCAAGCCAGCTTTTGCACTTTCTTCTTTCACCTTCATCATAAGGCTCCTCGGTTCCTCTTCGCTTTCAGCCATCAAAAAGGAAGGGCTCATATAGAAGGTCTATTAATGGAAAGTATGTGTCCCTAAAATGTAGCCTGCAGAAAGGAAAGCGATGGATGCTTGCTTTCCAAATGAAGAAACAGACAGTTGAAATCTAGACAGCTGGCTTCAGTTCCAGCTGGCTTCAGCACAGGAAACAAGCATCTTAAGGCCCTTAAACTGGTCAGTCTTCTGAAGTCCACTATCAGGTCTGACTCTTCCTTATTCCCCTTTTCCTAGAGCTCACATACTGAAGAATAACACAGTCACTTGATAGCAGTCTCTTGGCTCAGCAGTGGTGAGATCCCATCTGAAGCACTGTGTATGATTCTGGGCATCAAATATCCTGAAGAATATTGGCAGATTAGAGAGGGTGCAGAGGAGCACAACAAGGATGATACAGCAACTTGAGGACATACCCTGTGAGGACAGGCTGAAGGAACTTGGGATGTTCAGTCTAGAGAAAACAAGACAGAAATTATAGCCAAGCTCATAAAGGGAAGAGGGTCAAGAACTATTTTCCATGGGCACAGAAAGTAGGTTCAGAAATAGTAAGTATAAGATCCAGCTAGCTAGATTTCATTCCAGCTATCTAGATTTCGTTCCTGACCATCTTCCCTATTGCATCCTTTAAATTCTCAGGGCAGTTGTAAGTGCATTTTAAAGTTGGTTTAAATGGAAATCAAAGGTGTTAAGCAAAATTCCTTTGAGAGAGAGTTCACCCTAGCAGAGTCACCAACATTGGAACCTGTTGCTTATGCCTGCCAGCACAATCAGCTTTTCTAGTCAGCCTGTAAGACTCATGGGATATAAACAGACCTCAGAATAATCTGGCCTCAAATTCCTTACAGCATCAAATCCAACAAACAGCACTGTGGATTTTTTACATGACTTGGATGTTACCACAAGAAAAGTCTATAGTTCAGCTGAAGCATACTTGGTTTTGTTACGCTGACTGTTCTTTTCCCATGTGGATTCCCAGTAAAGGGAGAAATGTTGGGAATTCTTCAGTAATGCAAGCCATTTCTTCAGTTTAGCTCCTCCTGAATTTTGGCAGAAGCTCTAACTTCAAACCAGCTCCCAGCAGCATCTCTGAGTCTCAGCTGGGATTCACAAAGCATCATTTCTATTTTTGCTTTATTTGGATTCCTATACTATTTTCCCCTTGGATCCAGGGCATTTTGATACATTTGTTAAGCATTACCTAGCACCACCCTGTGGGATGCAGAAGCTGTTGCCTGTTTGAAGATTGGACTGTTTGCTGGCTTTAAAAGAGACCTTGGGTGTAGCAAAATATCACTGCAGCACTGGAGTCTTGTTAACTCCCTACCTTATCATGCAGCTAACTGAAGATGGTGGGGGGTTGCTGGGGAGATCCGTTAATCAAATGCTGCATTTTGGATAATGTCATGCAAAACCTGCAATTTCTCAAAAATCTTCTTTTTATATAGAAAAAGGATTTTTCCCTGGGATTACAAAGGGCAGCTGTGCAATTTTGGGAAAAGATGCAGCTGCTTTAAGGAGTTGCAGGCAAAGTGCTGCACAGCCCTAATCGCCTCTTCCAATTTTCTGAGAACCTCTGTGCAAGAAGAACCTCAGAAGCTAATCTTGCCCACTACATCCACAACCTGTGAAGATCACACTGAACACCATTTTAGCTATCGGGAGCTGGTAATTTGGAAGAATTAAATAGCCTGGAGCCCAAAGGACTTGGTCACAGTTTGCAGCAGCCAGTCAGCCTTGGCAGATCTCATGAAAACTAATCTGGATCAGCTCTGGGTGGTCCTTGGATGGGAACTACCAGGGAACCGCCAGGCTCTGGGCTAGCCTGGAATACTGAGAAAAATCCCACCAAACCACCCCCTTATTGTTGTCATGAAAAAACAAGTCTATATCGTGGACATTTCTGTACAGTCAGAAAAACAGGGCTGGACTCAAAGTCTTTATCACACTTTGCCCTTTAAGTACCAAGGAGTGGAACCAAAAAGAGAAAATCAGCAGCAAATTAAATCCCCAGTTGATGCCAGAATACCAACAGAAATCCCCACTGAGTGTTTGCCTCCTGTCTATATTTCACTCAGCCTCACAACCTTCTGTAAAATTGGGGGTTTGCACAGCCCATCCATCTGAAAGGCCAAGTTGGGGCTCAGGATGGTTTTATTCACACAATCGGCTTAACCTGGTTATTGAATTAGCCTGCTTTCTGGATTTGCATGATGCATGAAACCATGGGCTCAGTTTGCACAAGATATAAAGCCCCTAATACTTACATACTGATGTGAATGCAGCTCCTAAATCTTTATTTACCTATAAGTAAGTTGTAAAAATCCCACCCAGTGAATGCCAATACACAGACCTACATTAAAGGAAATCAGATGCACCAAACCGGTTGTAACAAAACAGTTGTCTGCTACGCCTGTCAAATCCTGTTACCAGTGGTTTTAGCAGCACTAGTGAGCTCCCGTTGCTAGTCCCAGCTCCTGCTCACCTAGCAGTTCGAAAACATGCAAATGTGAGTAGATCAATAGGTACCACTTCGGCGGGAAGGTAACGGCGTTCCGTGAGTCATGCTGGCCACATGACCTGGAAGTGTCTACGGACAACGCCGGCTCTAAGGCTTAGAAACAGAGATGAGCACCGCCCCCTAGAGTCAGACACGACTGGACTTTACGTCAAGGGAAACCTTTACCTTTACCTTTTATCACACTACAAGTAGTCCTTGCTTAACAACTACAATTGGGACCAGAATTTTGGTTGCTAAGCAAATCCAATCCAATATTACGATCTTTTTTGCGGCAATCATTAAGCAAATCACCACAGGCGTTAAATGAACTACGTGGTTGTTAAGTGAATCACATGGTTCCTCATTGATTTTGCTTGCCAGAAGCTGGCTGGGAAGGTTGAAAATTATGATCACATGACCACAGGACACTGCGGTGGTCATAAATGCGAACCAGTTGCCAAGTGCCCAAATTGTGATCATGTGCCTGTGGGGATGCAGCAATGGCCCAGAGTGTGAGGACCAGTCATAAGTAGGTTTTCTTCCAGCACCATCATAAGTCCGAATCATCACTAAATTAATGGTTGTTAAGCAAGGACTACCTGTACCTGGTTCAAAAGTTGCTATTTGAGGAAGACAGGGCCTCTTCCCATTTTTTCCAAGGAGTGATTGGCATCCCATGAGCCCTTGCACAGGGAAAGAACTGACCAGGTGTCTTCCCTACCTCTTTCTCTAAACCAGGAAGTGGCATTGGCTTTTCTTGGGCACTGTAGTCAATCCCTATGGAGGAGACCTGTTCTGTGCTGCTTGGCCTTGGCAGTAAAGTTCTGCCATGGAAAGGCTTCCTTTTTGGGCACTCTATCTCTCCAGCTCTTTTCCTTGGAGGATTAGGAGAAATGCCCAGCTCTTGTTGCTTCCATGACATGGATAGATGGGTGGATGGATGGTGAGATTAATTTAACCCTTTGTTTGAGTGGGTCATTTGAGGGCTATATTAACCCTCTTTCTTGGGATTTATTGGCTGGGTCAGTTGACTTCTTTCTAGTGCTCTCGACATGCCTCAGTTAAGTATCTTGTGAGATCTTAACTAAAGATGGCTAAAAGTTGATGGCTAACCATCAGGTTAAGCCGGTTGTGTGAATAAAGCCACCATCAGCCTGTGTGGTCAGGGTGGAATCTTTAGTTCTACATGCAGACAGATGCTCTATTTCTACGTCAATTGCTGTGTTCACACAACACATGTATCTGGGCCACTGAAAAACCTACCTGTTGTATTCACCTAATATAATAACCATGGTTGGTTTTAATTTTGGCAAATGTTTTCTTGTTTGTGGCTTAGCCTGCTTGTGCAAATCGAGCTTAGCCTGTAGTTCAGGGTGTTGAACAAACCCTGAAAATAGGTCAGTTCAGGAACCAGCTTAACTCTATGTGCAAAGACAGCCTTGCAGAGTGGGTCTGCCAGGTGCAAGAGGCCTGTTATTTGTTTCCTTTATACTGAAGATCATTGCATTGGTGTAAAACCTTGTTGCTTTTGAGAGGAACAAGCAGTGAGGTATGTGGGAAAGGGATGCTGGAAGAAGGCAGTGGCTACAAGCTGGTTGCCAATAAAATGCATGAAAGCAATTTCAGTGCTTAAGGCATTTCCCCAATGGAGGCCACTTTGCTGCATTGGTTTCTTGTCATAGTCCTTAGCAAGGATGACAAATCTGACTAATTCCTGTTTCCCCAGTCAAACAACAATGTCAGTGTTCTCATAATAATATATAAGCCACTTTACCACCATCAGTCACTCTTCTCCTGGGACCCTTCTCAATCTTTCCACTTGCAGGGGTGGGTGGGAAATACAGCAGAAATCGTGGTTTGGGACTGGGAAAGTTTTTGAAACAGCTGATCTGATGGGGAAGGCAAAGATGGGAGAACAAAGATGTATGGAAGGGCAGCAAAGAACTCAAGAATGCTATGATGGCCCCACAGTCACTTAATAGAGTTTCTAGGACATCTGCAGATTGGCTATATTTTATCTAGCATTGGATTTTTTTTTCTTTTGTACTTTCCTAAAATTGCAAAGCTGGATAAGGGATGGATAGTTCTTCAGGGTTATTTCATTCTCCAGACTGGAAAGAAGGGTATTCTGCCACAAAACTTGCTGCTTCATATAAGGTACTACATAGCAATGGCATCATCGTTATAAACAAAATTTATTAAGGCTGAACAAAAACTAGTTACTGTTTTGTTTGTGGGTACGTGTGTGTGTGTTTATATATTGCACAGGCATGCTGGAGATTTTCAGCAGGGACACAACAAGCAAAACCACAATTTCTTGCTTTTTTCAAGAATTCTTGCAAACTTCTTCCTTTAATGATTTAAACTGTATCAGAAGTCTTCCCTAGTGCTCAATGATGTCATTATAGACTCGAAGCCAACTGGCATCCCAGTATTACATAGCCAATCTATTGATTGGTTTTAGAGGCACAGATTGGGCAAAGCCATCAACAAATTAGAATGGCATGAATTTCTCCTGTATCCTTGATTTTTCCAATTGTCACTTGGCATCAACCATCACTTCATTATGTGTATAAGCATGTGTGACTTCCGGGGAAGAAATTGCGAACTGAAGATGGCTCTGCTAAAAGCGAAGCTGACGAGCACAGCAGAATGAAGAGTTGGTGAGTAGACCGGCTCTTCGTAATTTTTCTCCGGACAAGGAGAGGGCTTGAGAAGCACTCCAGAAATTTGCTCCTGACAAGGAGGTTGCAAGACAGTGGTCTCCAGTGAGTTTAGAGCTCTGGGAGACAAGAGAAAGCCATCTTGCTCAACCCACGGTCAGCACCTTCAAAAGGACTCTGGGTTTGCATACTTCCTTTCCTAATCACTTTTGAAAATTGCTTGTTAACTGCTTTTCAGCTATTAGGAATCTTTGGATCGACAAGTCTGAAAACACTGGGTGAGTTTCCTTCAATCCTTAGTGAAAGAAGATTTAAATACAAGTTTAAGGACTTAAAAAAAATTAATAAACAGCAAAAGGGTGATTAGAATGTTGATTTTGGAAAGTTACAAATGAACTAAGGGTCCAGATGGATTTGAAATAAGGGTTTGGAATTAATTATAAGAATCCTTCCCATGGGAAAATGCTTTTCTTTCTGAATTCTCTTTAAAAAAAAATTATGAGACTTTGAAGGTTGGACACTAGAGGGAATCAGAAGGAACTAAAGATTACAATTAAAGGATAAGAATGCTTATATTTGATTTACTAATACAGAATGGAGCAAAATATTTTAACATTGGACATATTGAAGGATATTTTTGAACAATGGATCCAGAAGTTAATTTTAAGAAGGCTGCCTCTATCGATAGACTATAGAGTCTATTGATAGAGGCAGTGTTTAATAGTGTTTAAAAAATGCTGTGGAAGAGGAACAAATTTTACCAAACAAGATTGAGACTGATCTGAAAGTGGATTTAAAAATGACAAGCTACAAGAATGATATGGAAATAGATGCTATACTGGACATACAAGTAACATAGCCAGAGAGTGGCATGGACAATTTTCCTATATTGGATTCACAAAAGAGACTTGTTAAAGCTTTGAAGTATTTTGTGAGAAGGGACAAAGAAAAAATGAAAAGAAATCAAGTTCTAGGGCATTATTTGAAGGGACTAAAGATCAAGATTGTTAAAAGTAAAAGGAAGGAATATAAAGTTGGTTTATTTGATCACAGTTAAAATAGATATGTTATCTCTGGCAATCCTTAATGGACTTTTGTTGATCAGGACTGAAATGATGAGGCTTTAAGGATTTGTTTATAGATAAGAGATGGGATATGGGAAGAAAAGATCATTTGTTATATTTTAAGAAAAGGTGGTAAGTTACTAAATTATTTATACTTGTAGTGATGAAGGGAGAAGTAATTTATATATTTCTTTTCTTTTTCTGTACTGTATTCTTATTTTTTCTTTCTTTTCTATTTTTCTTTCTATTTTTCTTTTTCTTTAGTTTGTATTAGTTTTTATCTTTTTGATTGTAATGTTTAATAAAATTACTATTTTTAACAAAGTATAAGCATGTGCATTGTTTTAAGAAGAAGCTCCATGCAAAAACATTGCACCATTGGTTTTGCAGTGAAGTTTTCCTAATGGGAGTTGCTAAAACTCAGTAAATGCATTTCACAACAGATTTAATATTGGAGAGATGAAAAAGGTGACTGCAGACAGTCAGAATTCCATTAATTATAAATCAAGCCTTTACAAATGACAACCTTATTTAAAAATGGTGATGAACTCATTGGGTTTTTTCATGCACAAGGCAATATGTAATCCGCAATCCTGTTAAAAGCAGAGCTTGGTGACTGGGCCAAGGCAGTTTATGAGCCCTGCACCATTAATGGAAGAATATATCACTGGGGAAGAGGAAAAAAAGCAAAGAGACAAAGAAGACCAAATTTTAGGTGTGGGGCAGAGGTGGGCTATTTTAAGTTGATAGAACATTTCTCTCTGTCTAGGTCAATAACCTTCAAACTGGGCCTAAGGCCAAGAAAGCACTATCCTGGGTTCATTTTGTGCTGAGTGTTTTCTTTTAATTGTCACATTATTCTCAACTGGGATGTTTATCACGGAAACAAACCATCAAGTGCTGAACGAATTTCATTTCAATGAGGTTTGGACAGGATTTCCATGAGAGTCCCACAGATACCAAGTTTATTTACTGGGGCTTCGATGTTGCTGCACCTCAAAGTTTGAAGGAGGAGTCTTTGGAAGATTCAATCCCAACTTGTCAAGGCTTCATATTCCTGATTGATGAGAATATTGCAGAATCCATACTAAAGAGAACATTAGGAATGCATGGGGCAAGGAGAAAATTATGCTTGGACCATTCATCTTACTGTCCATCAAAGCATCCACCTTAACAACTTTATAAATGTATGAAGTGTTGAAAGAGCTTCAATGTGAGAAGTAACCTCACTTGCCATAAGAGGACCCCCACAACAAAGAAGTTGTGTGGCTGATATTTTCTATCTCACTTCCTGGCTTCCACCATTCCTGCTGAAGGAAAAACACAATTAGAAATTCATGGTGGCCCAGTTGGAGTCAATACCATTACAGAGTTGGGGGCTTTTATTCAGTACACCCTTTTCAACTTCCTATGGTGTACTGGTTGCAACAGAAGACAGAAGAGTTAGGATTCAACCTAATTAGAAGGAACTGACCTTCCATCAAAAACAAAGATGATGGTGGGTAGCCTGTGGACCAAAAATATGTCCACCAGCATCTCATTGGTAGCCTCCAATACCCTGAGATCATGCAGTTAAAATTTCATGAAAATACTTGAATTTCAGCTGAAATTCTTTTCAGGATTTGGATTTTTTTCAAGGGTGGGAATGATTGCAGTTTGCCTTCCAGATGCCTCCCCTCCTACTTCCTCCCTTAACAACCCCAAAGTTCTCAAGAAAAAATTACCATGTTCTTTCCAGTGACTCAGATATCTTCCTGTGGTCCATCAAGAGGTTGGGAGGCTGAGCTGCTACCTCTGATCCCTCAGAAATTGCCTACCACTTCTAAAACCCTTAAAAATCAGGGTTTTAGTTTAAGAAGTATTTGTGTTCCTGGACTTTCCTTCAATCTTACGGTGCAAATGGTGGTGAGAATTGCATCTGTAAAACTACTTGATGGCTTCATTCAGACAAACTCAACCTGGTTACTGAATTAATTTACTATCTGGGTTTGGACAATACACCATAAACTGACCAAGCAAGCTAGGACTACACAACAGACAGAAGCTATAGAAGAAGCAAACCACAATTAACATTAGCCAAAATAGCATGATGTACAAATGCAGATGCTAGATTTTTAATTGGTGCAGTTAAGTGTTCGGGGTTTTCTTCCCCCTTCAAAATAAAACATCTCCCCAACCCTTATAGGGAGATATTAAAAAAAAACAAAAACTGCCCAGGATCCAGCGTTTTTGTGGCTCTTTTGCAACTGGGCCAATCTAACTGGGTACAGCTTAAAAAAGAACCCCTCACAATGGCTTAGGCATTTTCCCCACAACCCCACTTACATGTTTACAGCAGATATTTGTCTGCCTAGACCAAGTGTTACTTACTTATACTGACCACCAGGAGATAGCACATAGTTTGGAACTCAGGGAGTGTTCTTAGCCATTGATCTCACAACTGGGTTCAAACCCTCTTCCAGGAACTGAACACATGGACTCTTGCAGTTTAAGATTATTATATACAGTGCATTAGTTTTAGGAGCTATCCACACATTGGGGCTCAGTGTTTCAGGAAGAGAGATCAAGAACCTCTCTTTGGAATGGTATATATTGTCCAATTTTTTAACATTCCTTCCAAGCATAAAATATGCTCAATTTTAGTTTCCCTGATAATCAAGAAGCCCAGGATTACATGATCACTTTTCTTCAATGTTCCTGTTAATTCTTTCCTATTGATTACCATCCTCTTGTGCCTTTCTCTTCCTTCCGAAGAAGAAAATTGTCAGCAAGAAAAGTCAGGAATTTCCTGGAAGGTCCACACTTGGCAGATTTTGTCTCCCAACAGATTTCAGAGTAATTAAAGTCTCTGCATTAATTAACTCTGATTAGGCCTCTTTCAGAGTTCAGAAAGTGTATTATTTTAACTTGGCTTTTAAATGGGCTTCTAGAATAAACTGTTTTTAACCAGGTTTAATGTCTGTGTTTATTTTCTTGCTGTTTTCGCATCGTTCCATATCTTAGCTCCTGTTCTGATGCACACCATTTTGTGGGCTTGGAGTGAGAAAGACAGGATAAAAATATCAAGAATCAGCAATATGTCTTTTAAGAACAGTAGTTTGATCAATAATATATAATATTTTAATAATGCTAAAACATGTGTTCATTATATAGTATAATTAGCATTATAGTATTCTTAAAAAGAAGAGAGCACCATTGTATATTTCCTATTCCACTTCTAAATAACTAAGAGAGGAAATATTCAGAAAAATAAAATCACAGCTTCCTTCTAAATTGAAATTGCCCATCAGAGGCTTATTAGCTGGATGTTCTATTAAGGTGGTTCACCTTGTAATTTCTACTAATTATTACTAATTTGCAGTTCCTTCCCAATTAATCATCTACAAAGCAATACAGCAATGTCAGGCTACAGGTATCAAATTAATTATGGACAGTATTGCAGAACTGTGGCACCGCATGGCATGGGAAAGAGAATATTTGTTGATTGTGGAATTGTTTACCCTCCAGAGATGAAAAGCTGCTGGCGTCTAAACTAAGTTCCATGGTAATCTCTCTCTTTTTCTTTTAAACATGAGTTAAAATGTTTTAAAAGTTCTATAGCTGTCACCAAAAAAACCCTCTAGTTTTACCAATGCACTGAAAATGTCTTGTGAAGATTTCCAACTATCTACATTCAATCTCAGAGAAAACAAATGGTGCTTCTCCCACCATCTCCAATTTTTGTTGAGAAGAGAAGGAAAATGACACCATTCCCAGTTAAGATGCAGATAAGAGGTGATGTTTTCCAGTGTCCTGTAGAACAATAATCCCCTTGGCCTATTTCACTCTTGATTGGTGCCACTGGATCTGCAGTGGCCCATTCAGACATGCAACATTACAGGACCCTGAGGTCACCCAATGATGGAATGTCTATGGAAACCTAATCCCAGGTTTAGTAACTGAATTATGGGATTCAGGCAGGGCAATGCATGAAGGAATAAGGCTAAGGAATCTTGGCTTTTAATCCATTCTCAGTAACTAGAGCCTTCCATTTCTTCTTCAGATATACTCTAACACAGTTATTTTTTTAATACTGCCACATATTACAATTATTAGCACACTTCTTCTTAGCCTTTGCAGATTTCACTGTGCACATTATTTTATGCCAAAACTAAGCACTGGGTATTAATGTCTACTTCTATTTTTCTGATCAACAGAACTTACTTTGAAGCAATTGTTTTGAAGCAATCATTCTGCCATTTGGTTAGATCAGTATTTCTCAACCTTAGCAAATTTAAGATGTATGGACTTCAACTCTGAGAATTCCCCAGCCAGACATTCCAGCTGGGGAATTCTGGGAGTTGAAGTCCACACATTGTAAAGTTCCCAAGGTTGAGGAACACTGGGTTAGATTGAGAGCAAGCAGATCACTGTGACACTTCCAAGACCCCTTGTGTATGGAAACCTTTTTGAATTTCAAGACATCCCTTAAAATGAAGACCAAGCTTGCTTAGCAGCACTGGCTGACATAGGATTTATTTTTCAAGGTTTTTGAACAACTTCCTGAAGCACTGGAATAGAAGGTATTTCATGGGGGTTATAAAAATTATATTTTCTTCCATATCCAAAGTAAAGGATAAAGCATCCATGGAAAAGTGGAGTGCAATCATTTGCATTTTAATCTCAGAGATGTAACTGAAGAGATGTAATTTATTTATTTATGTGTTTATTTATTATTCAAATTTAATTACCACCCATCTCCCCCAAAAGAGGGATTCTGGGACTAATGTTACATCAAACCAATGGCCTCTTTTAAGAAACATTAGACTCTCTTTACACCAAGTTGGACTATAGGTCCTTGTCCAAAGTGAATGATTGCAGCTTTCAGACTGGAGTGTTTGCCAACTGTATCTACAAATGCCAGCACTGAATAAGGGACATTCTTCTCGAAGATCCATTATTGCAGAATGGCAGACAGTAGACCTGAAAATGTGTCTGCTGAGTATGTGCTTTAACAAAGAGCTGTGCCTTTGTCTCACCTCAACAAAGTGAAGCAAACAGGGCTGAAATAATTTAAAGTGACCTGAGCCTCTCCAGTGCTTTTAAATGTTATATATCACGTAAGAATGGTCCTGAGGTTGGATCAGGCCAAGGGCCCATCTAGTCCAGCATTCTGTCATACAATGGCCAACCAGATGCTCCCAGGAAGTCATCAGCCTTGACTGGAGGCTGATGACTTTACTCACTAGCTGTGCTTGTACCACACAATCAGCTCAGTTCAAGAGGAAGCACATGATTTTCATAACAGGCAAATGTTAATGAGCTTTAATCTTAGGTGGGCTCTTGGTGGGGGGTAGCTTAGCGTGTTGTGTGAACCCAGTTTGTTGGCTTAATTATGGCTTGATATATTGTGCAAAGAGGGAGAAAATGTAGAAGCAGTGAAAGACTTTGTATTTCTAGGTGTGAAGATGACTGCAGATGCTGACTGCAGTCAGGAAATCAGAAGACACTTAATCCTTGGGAGAAGAGCAATGACAAATCTCGATAAAATAGCTAAGAGCAGAGACATCACACTGACAACAAAGGTCCGCATAGTTAAAGCAATGGTGTTCCCCGTAGTAACATATGGCTGCGAGAGCTGGACCATAAGGAAGGCTGAGAGAAGGAAGATCGATGCTTTTGAACTGTGGTGTTGGAGGAAAATTCTGAGAGTGCCTTGGACTGCAAGAAGATCAAACCAGGAAATAAAGCCAGACTGCTCACTTGAGAGAATGATATTAAAGGCAAAACTGAAATACTTTGGCCACATAATGAGAAGACAGGACACCCTGGAGAAGATGCTGATGCTAGGGAGAGTGGAGGGCAAAAGGAAGAGGGGCCGACCAAGGGCAAGGTGGATGGGTGACATTCTAGAGGTGACGGACTCGTCCCTGGGGGAGCTGGGGGTGTTGACGACCGACAGGAAGCTCTGGCGTGGGCTGGTCCATGAAGTCACGAAGAGTCGGAAGTGACTGAACGAATAAACAACAACATATTGTGCAAACCCAGAACATAGGTGAATTCAGTAACTGAATTAAATGTGTTGTGTGAATGTACTCTTTCATGTTGGGTGGGTACCAGTTCATGAGAACCCTACCTTCCTATCCCATGTCTGTGGAGTTGGTTCAGGAACATTTGGCAAGGGATTTGCCAGAACATTTTGAAAGTTCAAATATGCAATGCCTCTTGGATCACCGCTTTCTACCTGCTTGTAGAAACATCTAGAACTGTGTTGTTTTTTTAAATGTGGCAACTTTAAGTCGTGCGGACTTCAACTCCCAGAATTCCATGCTGGCTGGAGAATTCTGGGAGTTGAAGTCCATACATCTTAAAGTTGCCAGGTTTGAAAAATGCTGATCTAGAATATTAGTAAGACCAGAATTACTCATGCAGAAGCCATGTTGGTTTCTTTTCAGCACTGTGTGATCTTGTTGACTGCTTTTTCTTTGGGGAATATCAAAATCAGTAAGGTGACAGGTGTGGAGTCATAATCAAAATCCTTTTGTACATTCACAAATAAAATGGGCAGGGATTCAACCAGAAGGTGTAGAGGGCCGAAGGTATAAAGAAAAGATTTGAAAAGATCTGGGCAGGCTACGGCAGTGGGCTGCAATAAATAGGACAGAATAACAGGGAGACATTTAAAGTTCTGCATCTGGGTAGGAAAACAGCCACAAATATAGTATGGGAAAGTCCTGCCTTGGTTCATGTAAAAGTGATTTGAATGTCCTTGTCAACCATAAGTTAAATACAACCTAGCAGTAATTCCTCTGCTAAAAGGACAAATGATAATCTTGGCAGGCATTAACAGGAGTCCAATTCATAGGAAGTAACTATTCTATGATCCCATTTAGAATACTGCACTCAGTTCTGGGCATCACATTTTTAAAAGGTGGTGAAAAATCAGTGTAACTTCTGGGGAGGACCCCCAAGATGGTGAAGATTTGGAACCCAAACCTGGAAGGATGTACAAAGCCACTCAGAGTCATTGTGTATGAGATGGGCGGCAGAGAAATTTGATTGATAAATAAATAAATAAAATATGTTTAGCCTTCAGAAGAGAGGGCTCAGGGGAGATATGACATCAGTCTTCAAACTTCTGAAAGCTGTCACACCGAGAAGGGAGTGGACTTATTTTCTATTGCCCTAGAACCCAGGACCAGGCAAATAGGTTAAAATTATCAGGAAGGAAGGAGGTTCAGGATGGACATTAGGAGGAACTTTTTGACTGTACAAAACTGTCAACCGGTGAAAGTGACTGAGTTCTCCTTTGCTGGGAGTCTTCAAAGAGACACTGGATGGTCATATGCCAGAGATGGTCTAGTAGATCTCCTCTAGAGCAAGCAGTTGGACAGACGACCAACTAGACCAACTAAGGTCCCATCCAACTCTGTGATTCTACCCAGAACAATAAACTTGGATCATAAGTAAATTTCTTCTATAGTACTTCTTTCAGAAATCCAAATACTTTCTGTTTGGTAATTGTAAGTTGTAGAAGAGCATTGTAATTAATAAGGACTCAACCATTTACACGAAAATAGATCTGTGCTAAATGTTTGCAAGGAAACATTCCAGTGTCAAAATGATGTTTTGGAGAAGAATGAAATGCCTTGAACACTAGTTTAATTTAAAGCTCAACCACCCCCAATTTCTTCACATAAACCATGTGATCCCAGCAAACCATCATGATTGTGTGACAAGGGAATGGTAACACCACTTAGCCGGAGTCGGCTTTATGGCAAGGTCACAAATACAGTTCAGAGGGAAGGGAAGTGTAATGGTTGCCTATTCTGACAGACTCAGTCTCACAAGCAGGTCCTTAAGGATAACTGGTTTATTGAGAGAATAGTATGCAGATACAAAGAAAGCTGAGAATGAGCAAAAGCGCACCAAATACAAACTAAAAACCCTCGCTTCAAACCCGGTTCCGCCCTCCCTCCTGCTTAACAACCACCCCCTCCCAGGTGTTAGCCACCGTTGCCCACATCGGCCTGAGAAAGTAACCTTGAACACATTCCATAACCCAAACAGACATTCCACAGTTACAGTAAGGAGATTACAGCCTGGCACGGCTGGAAACCTCCACCCAGCAAACACGGATCAGGAAAGTGACATGCGAAACGTTACGATGTATTCAGAACGTTGGAACGATGAACGTGACAGGAAGGTTTCCAGCTCTTATGATGGGTAAGGAAGCACTTTGCATTTGCATCCCGTGCTCTAATTGCTAGGCGAGATTATTGTAAAACATTCCCAGAGAGGTTTGCCCAACCTTAGATACTATTCTGATGCAATGTCATATCCATGCTAGGAATACAGCAAGAAAGACAGCTTTTTCTAAAATGCACAGAGATTTGCAACTGCTGAAGACCTAGCTCCATGCCTAGGCCTTTGGTGAGGGTGAGTCAGGCCCCCCTTGGATTGTGTGGGTTTGTTTTTTCATTTCTATCAGGGTGGTGGTGGGTGTTGTTGTTGTTGTTGTTATCCTTGCCATCTTTTATTCTTCATGTCTATTACTTTATTTTTTTCTTGTTTGTAATATTTTTATTAGTGACCTGCCCAGAATCATTGGCAGTCGGGTGGCATATACATTAAAATAAATAAAATAATAACATTAAAATAAATATAATAATAACATTAAAATAAATAAAACAATCCAGACAATTAACATACAGGGGCCAAAAGCTGATTTTCCATAGACTCATGTTACAGATTTCAGAAGTTAGGGAGGCTCAGGTCTGGTTAGTATTTGGATGAGAGACTTCCAGGGAATATTAGGGCTGTGGAGTTCTTGGTGCTGTCTGAGCTTGGTTTGTTTGCTTACAGATGTTTCATTACCCAAATAGGTAACGTCATCACTGGCACTGATGATGTTACCTAGTTGGGTAATGAAACATCTGCAAGCCAACAACCTGAAGCCATTTGGTGGCCTGCTAGAACCGCTGAAATGGAACAGAGCTTAACACAGCTGAGAAGCTAGCACAGAAAAAGAATATTATCTTAAAATAGCTTTAATGAGCACATCAGAGAAATACAGGTTCTCACAAACTCAGCCCTCCCAAGCATAAAGAATCACATGCTTAGACATAGTAGGTTTAAAAGTAAGTGAAAGAATATCTTACTCATTTTTATTCTTGGTCCAGTTACATTCATCTTTGGTGAAAAATGAAGTTCCTTGTATCTTCTGTTCCTTCTAAACTTAATTTGCCCTAAACCCTCAGCCCTAATTGCTGCCAAGAGCTGCGTGGAAGAAAGTGGGAATTCCAGGCACACCACCTTGCGCCCAGAGATGGAGCAGCACACAGCCATGTGCTTCACTCCTGGTGGAGAAGGAGGAAGAGAGAGAGAGGAAGTGGGAGTGGCAACAAGCAGCTTCCTCAATAGCATGGAGAACTTGCATCCTAGAGCAACCATCCATATGCTAATGAGGCATGCTGGATTTGCCAGGACTTCCAACCCAACCAAGCTCAGAGAACACCGAGAACTCTATAGTTCAGCCTTGAGCTACAGATACTGTCTTCTATTGGACAAGGGCTCTAGACTAGACTGGGAAGTCAGAAGATATCATAGAAGAAGCCAATGGTAACATTGCCAAGAGAAGTACATTGTTGTGTCCATGAAAGGAGCAGGCATGGAACTTGACTCCAAAGAGATTTTCCTTTTTAAAACTGTCTTCTGCTTTAAAGAAATGTTGGCTTGTCTCTTCCTATTATTGTTCTTTCATTTTAAGTTGTAGGATCTGCACAAGCACCATGGAAGCTATGAATTATGCATGCAATGAACAAAGTAAAAAAAAAAAAAGTGGGGGGGGGGCTCCTAGTCCCATACACAGAGGGAATACACAATGTGCAAAGCAATCACATCTTTGGTAGTAAAGGTAAAGGTTTCCCTTGACGTAAAGTCCAGTCGTGTCCGACTCTAGGGGGCGGTGCTCATCTCCGTTTCTAAGCCTTTAGAGCCGGCGTTGTCCGTAGACACTCCGGGTCATGTGGCCAGCATGACGACACGGAACGCCGTTACCTTCCTGCCAAAGCGGTACCTATTGTACTACTCACATTTGCATGTTTTCGAACTGCTAGGTGAGCAGGAGCTGGGACTAGCAACGGGAGCTCACCCCGCTGCACGGTTTCGAACCGCCGACCTTCTGATCGACAGCTCAGCGGTTTAACCCGCAGCGCCACCGCGTCCCATACACAGAGGGAATACACAATGTGCAAAGCAATCACATCTTTGGTACACAATGATATTTGCTCTGTGCTACTATGCAGCACTATCCAATACTACACATCACGCTGCTTGGTCGAAAGCAGTTAAATCTCTCTGATGCTGTAGAGTGCCATAAAATTCCTTGCAAAATATATGGCCAAAGGGGGAAAAAAACCCACTGTAAATTACATATTCTGCCCTTTCAAAGACCATAACAACAAGAACAACAACACATTATTTTCATATTAGCTGCATGAAAACTCTAAGGACTGTATTATCAAATAGCCTTAAGTTTTCTTTCTCATCTCTCTCTCTCTCTCATTTTCTCTTAAGTGCACATACACAACCACAACCACATCAAAACAGAGACAGCCAGTATCCTGCTGTCAGCCTGATGCTTGGAGAAGAGCAACAGGAGTGGGCACTGCTGGTAAAACTGCATGGTGGAATCTACTGAGCTCTTTCTGACCAGGAGCTGATGACCTTCCAACTTTACTCAGTCTTTACTCAGATGCCAGAGGGACGCGGTGGCGCTGCGGGTTAAACCGCTGAGCTGCCGATCAGAAGGTCGGCGGTTCGAAACCGCACGGCGGGGTGAGCTCCCGTTGCTAGTCCCAGCTCCTGCTCACCTAGCAGTTCGAAAACATGCAAGTGTGAGATTAATTGGTACCGCTTCGGCGGGAAGGTAACGGCGTTACGTGAGTCATGCTGGCCACATGACCCGGAAGTGTCTACAGACAAACGCCGGCTCTTCGGCTTTGAAACGGAGATGAGCACCACCCCCTAGAGTCAGACATGACTGGACTTTACATCAAGGGAAACCTTTACCTTTATCTTACTCAGATGCAGACGGAACTATGAACAATATGACTGTATAGAACAGCACAGAACTGAATTTGTCACGCCCAGGACTCCCTATTGCTCATGGCAGCAAACTTTCTAGCCCAGATCTTTTCAGGAGAGTATCCATACCTTTTCTAGACTGAAGGCTGACCTGGTCTCTGAATGGTGTGTCAGGATCACATGCCAAAAAAGTACATTCCAAGTCACAAACTAAATGGGATTTGCTTTATTTTATTTTATTTTATTTATTTATTTTTCAAACTTCTATTACCGCCCATCTCCCCCAAGAAGGGGGACTCTGGGCAGTTTACAATAAAACCAGAATTAAAATCATAAAATATGAATTACAATAAATACACCAATAAATAAGAATAAGATAAATACCAAACCCAAGGGGCAACGTTCTTATTCGGTGGGAAGGATCTATGGTGCCAGCCACCCCCAAGATGAGCTATTACCTCTCCCACCCCAGGCAAGGCGGCAGAACCAGGTTTTCAAGTTCTTCTGGAAGGCCAGGAGCGCAGGAGCCTGCCTTACCGCCAGGGGCAGAATATTCCACAGGGTGGGTACTGCTGCAGAGAAGGCCCACCTCCTGGACCCTGCCAGGTGGAATTCCCTTAACGGTGGGATTCGCAGCACGCCCTCTCTGCATGACCAGGTGGGACGGGCTGATGTAATGGGGACGAGGTGGTCCCTCAGGTATCCTGGCCCCATGCCATGTAGGGCTTTAAAGGTCATAACTAACACCTTGAATTGGACCCAGAAGCAAACTGGCACCCAGTGACTTTATATTCTGATAGTTTTAATCTATCATGCAATTTAAGTGAAGGACAGGATAGTGAAAGGTCTGGAAATGAAGCCTTATAAGGAACATTTAAAGGTTCTGGATATATTTATCCTACAAATAGATGATTAGGGGAGATATGAAAGCAGACTTTCAATATCAGAAGGATTGTTACATAGAAGAGGGGGTGAACATTTTCTCTATTGCCCCAGGGGGAAGGACCAGAGCCAATGGGTTAAAGCTACCAGGGAAGAGGTTTGGGCTAGATATCAGGAGGAACTTTGTGATTGTATGAGCTATCTGCCAGTGGAACAGGCTGCTACATGATGTGATGAGTTTGCCTTCACCAGAGGTCTTCAAATGGAAACCAGAAAGTCATCTGTCAAAGATGCTGTAGTACAGCCTTTCTCAACCTTTTGACCCTTGAAATATTCTTCAGGCCTGGGGAAACCCCTGCACATTCAGGCTCAAAGATAGGCCAGAAGTTACAAAATTATTATAATCGTTTCATGGGTAGGCCTGTAGATATTCATTCACAGTGTTCTTAAACTAGAAATAAAGAATGAAACTTACCTCTTTAATGTGAAGTTGCCCAAATTTGAAATAATTTTTTAAATAAATTGTGATCTCGCAGGGAATCCCTGGTGACATCTTGTGGAACCCTGGTTGAGAAGCCCTGCTGTAGCAGATCCTGCACTGTGCTGGGGGTTGGATGAAATGATTTCTATGACCATTTGCAAGTCTATGACTCTATGAAAGCATTCAGTACAGTTCCTTCCTATGGTCTTCCTTGGGCCACAGGAAAAACTATAATTTAGGGGCAACTTTTAGAAGGGTTCCGCAGTTAAGGTTTTGGGAAGCATCAGATTATACACCCCTTTTTTCAGGAAAGGTGGCAAAGACTAAACTTGCATGTATTAGCATGTAAAAGAAAAATTAGGCCATGATCATTAAGAGCCCTCAACAGTCAAAATTTTGGAAGTGGCTTGCCATTGCCTTGTTCCTAGGGCTGAGAGAGAGTGACTGACTCTATGCCCAAGGTGGGACTAGAACTCATGGTCTCCCAGTTTCTAGGCTGATGCCTTAACTGCTACATCAGGTTGGTGCCACAAACCCACCACAAATCATATCAGGACACCACTGAGATACCTTTGTTCTTTCCTCCTTCGTGGGCACAATTTTTGAACAGACTCTACTGTCCCTGGAGCTGAAGAGGCATTTCAAGAGGACAGAAGAGATGTTGCTACTGGTAGAAGACTACAGTAATCTCTCCTCCTTAACCCTGTGATCCTCTCTCAAAAAAGAACTGCCCCATATCTGACAAGGAGTTCTTAAAACAGCCTCCACTGAGATCAACAAAGGCTATTTTAAAGAGTCATTGCCACATAAGGGAGGCATTTCTGAGAGTGGTTGCCTCTGGCTCACCATTCTCTCTCCAGCAGCAATCCCGCTCCCCCTCCATTACCCCCATATGCATACACTTCAAGAAGGATTTAAAGCTGTCTCCATTGTTGTCAATGGAGACTATAGTTAGTTGAGGTTATTTCAGTGTGTGTGTGTGTGTGTGTGTGTGTGTGAATAGAGGGACTAGTCAGTGACTATGTGCACCATTTTTAATTAGCTAGATGGCATATTAAAAAGCAGAGACATCACCTTGCTGACAAAGGTCCATATAATCAAAGCTATGGTTTTCCCAGTAGTGATGTATGGATGTGAGAGTTGGACCATAAGGAAGGCTGAGAGCCAAAGAATTGATGCTTTTGAACTGTGGTGCTGGAGAAGACTCTTGAGAGTCCCTTGGACTGCAAGAGGTCAAATCAGTCGATCCTACAGGAAATCAACCCTGTCTGTTCATTGGAAGGACAGACATTGAAGCTGAAGCTCAAATACTTTGGCCACCTAATGCAAAGAGAGGACTCACTGGAAAAGACCCTGATGCTGGGAAAGACTGGAGGCAAAAGGAGAAGGGGACGGCAGAGGATGAGATGGTTAGATAGCATCACCGATGCAATGAATATGAATTTGAGTACACTCCAGGAGACAGTGGAGGACAGGAAGGCCTGGTGTGCTATGGCCCATGGGGTCACAAAGAGTCGGACATGACTTAACGACTGAACAACAACAACATGTGCACCAAAGGGTGTCATCCCAACCATTCCTGATTTGGGGTTAGAAAGAAGCACAAATCTGATGGGATGAGCTGTGAACTAGAAGGAATCACAGGTAGGGCCAACAGGTGTCACTTACCAAAGGCAGTTCCCAAGATTTCCACTTCAGTTTTAAAAGGAAGAGAAAGGGGAAAAGAAGGCCTGGAGTGATGGTGATATCAGGGGAATGAGGACTAGGCAACACCTGGAGGATCTTCAGGCGCTGCACCTGATCCTCTTGAATGTCACTTGCCAATCTAGAGTGCAGGTTGTCCATTGTATGTTAAAATATGAACTGCATCAGCACTAAAAGCCACCACCAAGTAAGTTAAAGCATCCTCCTCCTCCTCCTACAGATAGTTCTGACTAGATTTGGTACAGATCCTTCCCAAGGGTCTAGGATAGCAAGGGATACCATCCTAATATATGTGCTGTCCCAAGTAAAACAACTTCTTATAATTGTTGAGTTTGTCTAGGCAGAATATTCTAAACATTGAGGGGCTACCTGACTACTTCACCTCAATCTGGTACCCTGCATCTATACTGGATGACAGTATTGATAATTTACTCCTAACCCCAACCTGGCTAATAGCCATGCTGGGAGGGAATTATGGGAGTTGCAATTCATGACATCTAGAAGATATGGGGTTGAGCAGAGTTATATAAGGTAGATTGTGTAAATGCAGAGTTATCTTTCAGGAGAATCACCCAGGGAATATATCAGCTACAAAGCCAACGAGTGATACAATGTGGTTGAGCTGAAACTGCAAGAAGACATCAGGGCTCTTTATAAAACTGACTTCTGTAACCAGAAAAACACCAAGGAGGAGAATGGGCCTACAATTCTCTATTCCAACTCAATACTACACCACAATTTGCCCTAAATATTCGTTATTTAAAACTTGGCACAACATTGTTTTGACCTTAGGACAAAGGGGCAGGTTGACTCACAGCTATTCAGATTGCTGGATAAGAGTTGAAAATGCAAACGGAAGGATCTGCTGAAATGGAATGGCGAAGAAGAAGAGCAGAGGCTTGTATCATGGCTATTTTAGTTCTGAGGGTTAACAATTGATTAAACCCTAGACCAGAAAAGAGATAATCTATAGATTTGCACCCTTCCTTTCTTCCCTCCCTCCCTCCCTCCCACCTCCACCTACCCTCACCTTCCACTAGACCAGTCCTGCATGTCAGAATTTTTGCTGAAAAGTAATCTCCTTCTGTTTAGCATCATTGCAACCTATTAAACAATTGTCATGTGCCCCGTTGCAAGGCATAAGTGCATCACAACGGGGAACATGCACATCAGGAAAGAGGAAGGGATAGCCATTGTCCCATTAACCACACACATAATCCCTTAAGCACACATAATCCAAAACCCATCACCAGATAATAGAGGAGCAACTCAAACAGGACATGGAAACCATCAACGGATCGGGGGAACTCCCACCCATTACCCCAGGGGACGCACCTGCACCGGACGGAGGCAAAGAAACAAAGAGGAGACATCGGAGATAGCCCGGGAAACCCATCAGAGAGCGATACCGGCGCTAAGCACCATCCGGACCCGGCTTGGGGACAATGGGGGGTGGAGGGGAGCAAGGTCCACCACTAAAGTATAAACGGGGCGCCCCGCTACCACACCCCCATTCCCGTCTTTTTTCTCCGTACGCATTCTACCTCAATAAACTCGGAAATCCTTAGTCCCTCTAAGTGAGTCTGTGTCTTATTCGAGGTAAGGGCTACCCTGACAACAATGCTGCTGTTTTGCTTTGCAATCTGGAGGCCTGGACTGCCCGGCGGCTCAGCCACTTCATGAACATCTGGAATTGAACATTTTCCAAGATGGCAGACAGACAGCTGGTGAGTGAGGTTGCTTGAAAGCACAGAGGCATCTCCTCGAGGAAGCTAGCAACATGAAAATGGGGGGTGGGTGGGAAGATTTTTTTAAACCCAACATCTCATGTGCCATCCAGGGGAGGGCCTTACTGGATTTCAAAGGAAGAAACCAGGTGGGTCCTGTGGGTTCCAGAAACACAGGCAGAGTTTGGTGTCTCTATTGCTCAGTGGGGGCTGTATTTAATTATACCAAGGATGGGGTGAACTAGAAATATGAGGATCAATGTTAATCGGATTCATTTTACTGCTCTCTTTACAGGGCAAATTTCTACTCTGGCAGATTTATGTCCTAATTTTTAATAAAATATCCTAACATAAATTGACTTGTCTGTTTAGGGGCAGATGTGATTGTAACCTACTTCTGAGAAGAGATGACACAGTGGAATGTTTGGTTTTTCGCTTTCTTTGCACAGCAAAAGCCCCCCCCCCCCAATCCCTCCAATGCTCACAGTTATAGGAAGCTCCCAGTGAAAGATGGCTCCCCCTTGCAAAGTTTCCTGAATAATCAGGTGACCAAACAATAAGGGATCAGATTTACTTTGTCCAGGGAAAGAGCTGGACTTCATTTCTGCTGGCACTTGTTCGGACACAAATCTTCTCTTGGCAGGATCCTCAGAAAAATTCATGTACATCCTGAGGCTGAATTACTGTTCCCGGGATGTCTCACCATTGGCCATCCCCATTGCTGAGAGTTATCCTTCAGCAACAAGTGTAATGCCATTGGTTTCTGGCCTCTGTTTAGGGAAAGCTAAACATTCCCCTGAGCCAAGCTTGAGTTCAGGTGTCTTCATAGACAGGTCTGTCTAATTTTCTTGTCAAGAATACAGAAGTGTTTTGTTTGCCATTGCTGACTTTTGGGATTATTATTGACTTCCCAGTCTAGCCTTCAGCCTTAGGATAAAGGTCACAGAAAAATCCAGATGTTTCTGAACCTAAAACCCCTAAATTTGACTAAAATTCTAACCCTTTTATGAACACATAGACACAAGAAGCTGCTGCCCATGGTGCTGTGCTTCTGCATGTTCATACTTGACTCCTGTCAAAATTGCAACAATCACAAGAGGAAGCAAACTTCTGATTCAACCTCACAGAACATAGGGACTGTGTTCATCCAACATGGTCAATCTGGATAGCAAATTCACCCTTTTTCTGGATTCACACAATACCCTGAACCATAAAGTAACCCAACCTGCTGAATTTGTACAACAAGGTGAGCCATTATAAAAAAATCTAAACAGGATTCACAATCACTGAGCTTAGCTTGTTGAGCAAAGGCAGCTGTTAAGTCTTTCAATGACTGCATTAGTTGTGTTGTGCAAGCACAGCCAGTGAGACTGACTTCTGAGTCATATTCCTAGGAGCACACACACGGGTGTGATTGCCTACCTATCTGGATGTAAGTCCAATTTACACTTCAGGTGGGATTTATTTATCAGATTAACAGCATGCATGGGATCAGTCTACAGATTCCTGAGCTTTCAAATGCTGAGTTAAACAACTTCAATGTGTGAATGGGCAACTTCTCAGTTTCCTATCTCACCTCCTGGTGACAAAAATTAGAGGTTTGGGGAGCAAATGCTGAAATATCTTGACCCTTTGAGGAGATCATTCCAAGAGCCCTCTAGGGCTAGACCTGGCCTTTTAGCATCTCCTGGAAAGAGCTTTACAATGCTTCCTAATTAGAGTCTTTAGCTTTCCTCCATTTCAAATGCTAAATTAGTGGCAGTTTCTCTTCCTGCAGCCATCCATTTCCAAGAAAATTTGGGAGCTACTCGGCTACCCTACTAATCCAATGTCAATCTTCATTGATTCTTGCCCCCTTCAGATTACATCTATACTGAATTATTTCAAATTATAAGGCAAAAGAAATTGCAGGCTCTAACTAAGCAGAGCAAATGCTGTGATGGATGAGAAGCTGGAACTGCCACGGATTGAGTGCCTCCTTATTGGTGCAACAATAGGGATGGAAAATAATTAGAAATACATAAAAGGGAGGTGGAGCATAATAATGTTTATCTTCAGAGATGTAAAATGGATGAGAGGAAAAAAGTGATTAAACTACTCATTTACCAGAAAAGATGGGAAGTAAATGGATGACAAAAAGCAATGGGGAAGCAGGCTTTGAAATCTTTTTTTTCATCATGATTGGTACATATAGAGTGGTGTTTCTCAATCTCAGCAACTTTAAGATGGGTGGTGCTTAAGCATGCTGGCCGGGGAATTCTGGGAGTTGAAGTCCACCCATCTTAAATTTGCTGAGGTTGAGAAACACTGATATAGAAGAATTAAACAAGGGTATGCAAGACATGCTAGAGCAATTTCTCAGAATCACGCTCAGAAATTGATTTGAGCTTGTAAGTCACTCCTTAAATGAGCTTTTAGAGTTGGAAACTGGCCTATGTCCAAGGGATCCAGGGTAGATCTCTTAAGAAGAGGTCTAAGTATTGCCTCCTTTAAAAACAGAGGCATCTTCCTCTCCCTCAGTGAGACATTAAGGATATCAACTAGGGTTTGTGAATGTTCTCTATGCCTTTGAACATAACCAAGATATAAGTGATTATGACTTGGATCCAAGGAGCCTTTGCACTCAGATTGGGGGACATCATGCAGTGCTTTTCCAGTGCATCCCACTCAGCTGTATGACATTTATGAGTATCCTGGGATGGGCCAAGGGGGAGGGCCAGAAGTATGTATGACAACGACTGAAAATGACACAAGAAGATAATTTGCATAATTTGGGCAGTGACGTCATCCTGCATGCCACAACTTTTTAATGCCACTGTTGTTCCTGTAGGGCATTATGATTGTACTGCTGTCTTGATCCTCCATATTGTGGGCTAGCACAAGAGATTGCAGCAGGAAGGAAGAGGTGAAAAACCTGCATTAGGGGAGAGAAACCCCAGTATCTAGCACAATTCTCACTGGTGTGATGTGGCAGAAGGCTGCGCACCCTCATGTCTTTATCTGCATCAGTGCATAAGTACAGCAGGATAAGTGGAATACTATATTGAAAGACCTTCAGTGTGATGGATTGATACAATTACCACAACAAGGGATGCAAACATTGGAACAGTCAGGCATATGGCGCAAGACCGAACAGCATTTCGTTCTGTTATACATCGGGTCGCCATGAGTCATAAACGACTCAACAGCAACTAACAACAACAACATATTGATTCCAAGCTCCCAATCCAAGGAGTAGTATTAGCTTCAGATCATGAGAATAAGCTTCCCAAATCAGACTCTCCCCTTGCAATTATTCATGGCTACCCACTCACCTGCCCTTCGCCTTTGGGCCCAATCCAACTGCTTCCTTAGTCATGATGTATTGTTGGCTTTGATGTCATAGTAGGCTTTGGTATGGAAAAACATCTTCCCATCCTCTCTGCTAGGTAGCCTTGCAAAGGAAATGTAGTGTCTTGAACAAGCAGCTGAGAGGTAAACAAGCTGAGTGCAGGAATGTCTGCAAGGGGATCGAACAGGCCAGATGGCCACAACTGTGTGATTGAAATTCCACCCCTTTGCAGCACTTTGGTCACACAGCTGAGCCACCATCTGGACTTTTTTGACCCTTCTGAAGAAGCTCCTGCCTGGGTGAACTTTAGCATTCAAATTCTAAGGCCAAGAAGCAATACTTGGTAAGCAAAGCAGCTTATGTTTTAACTACATTGTAATATGGATTTTTCCAATGACACCTTGTGGATGCAGCTAAGCGTTTTTGGAACCTTTCAATGGGAATCTGTCAGACAGGCACTAGCTACGTATTGGATTGTGATCCTCCTTTTACACCCTCAACACCTGCATCGAATAGATTATTTTTGTCACAAAGCCAATGTGTTTAACCTATCATCAAAGCCCACAAAAGGTTTGTTTTCCAATGTCTAACAGTTCGAGTGGTTGCTTCTTGAATTAACAATGAAATACTTGTTTCAACCTCCCAGATGGCTGATGTTAATGAAGAGAAATGTTCTTTCTCATACAGTGACTAGGGCACTGGGTGCATGAGGGGGAAGCCTGGTAAACTAGGACAATGGAAAAGGTGATGATCCAAGCAAATATTTGAAATGATCAGCATCTGGCTTACCAGGTACCAATTCTTGTACCTTGGGCATTCTGTTTCATCAGTGCTTAGTATAACCGGGAAAGGCAAATCTTCATGCTCTTTTCATTGATTTTTGGGGAGCCTTAAAGCACCACACACACACACACAAATACAGAGAGAGAGAAAACAATTCATTCTGAGAGTGATCCCTGATCGGCTGGGATCATTCCTGGAATTAGAATAGGAAGCTGTGTCCAAAGCTAAGTTGCTTTGACTTCCAACACGTGATCCTTGATTCATCAAGATTATTTTTCAAACATAGGAAATGAAACAGCAGGAATATGGAAAGGATAGCAAATGGATAACTCCCTGGAGTTGTAAATGTGTTTTGGTTTTCTGTATTTTATTTGTTTTTATTTATTGTAAGCCACCCAGAGTCACATATCTGAGATGGGTGGCTAGTTAAATCAAAGAAAGGGAGGGAGGGAAAGAAAGAAAGATAGCATACAGTTTTTTTCCAAACTGGGACAATACAGCTATTCTTTCTTTAAATAAGTGGTCACTTGAAGCATGTTGGGAGACCACATGAATTTCAATCCTAATTCAGATTCCAGGGCAGTCCTGGACTGGTTGCTTTTAGGAAATGGTTTGTCTGCTTTCCACATTACCTTAATACAAACAAATTCTCCTAATAAATAAGCCTAACTCATTAGCCATGAAACTGGAGTCCCTCATTCTCTGGGGAAGGATTATGAACAATGCGTTAACACCTTCAATGTTTACATCTTGCCATGAAGTCTAAATAAACCATAGGAATGTGTGCTCGGTGAAATCTTCTTGGAGTGCATTTACATATTCATTTCTTATTAATGAGAAAGAGAAACACCAGACTAAGGTTAGATTTCCTCCTAAGTAATTAGCAATGACCGACCTTACTGGGCCAGAATGCAATAATTCTCCCCTGTGAGTTATAAATACGTAAGTACCAATTTTCCATTTGGGGTGAATGATAGTTAAAACTGTCTCCTCAACCCCACCATCCTGGGCCTTGGCCTTTCAGATGTGGAACAAAACCTGAAGGCGTTACACCAGGCTTGAACCAGACAGGCTGGGAATTATGGGCACTGATGCCCAACACAACTGGAGTGAACAGAGTTGGGCAGGCTCCTTCAAGCCCACATTTACAAATCATGCTATAGTTCAAGTAAAATAATTGTTACATCGATACTACATTACATTAAATTACATAAAAATAACATAATTGCACGCATGCGTGCATACATACTCCACGGAAAACACAGTAGTCAAGGTACTGTAGCTGCTTACCTATGATGAGAAAAAGGCACAGCTCATCAAAGCAGCAGAAATGCAACATAGCCCCAGGTTAGATTCCCAGCAGCTCCAGGTTGGTCTGATAAAGGAAAAGCTTCTCTTTCTTCATTGAACATGGTGCTGGCTTAGATGGACCACTTCTGTATGCTAATGCAGCTATCTCTATTCTTGCTAGGTTTAATTGTCTCCACCTACAGTACCTGCTTTATAAATCAGTTCTCTCAATATATTAGACCATTAGTCCACCTAATTAACCCAATGTTGTCTATGCCATATTGTCTACTCCAGCATTATCTCCACCTTTGGAGGGCAGGACAGCTGAAAGGGCCTTGGAGATGGACCTCAGGGTCATTCTACATAAACTCTTTAGCTGGGTTTACACAGCATAGGTAAAGATAAAGGGTAAAGGTTTCCCTTGACATGAAGTCCAGTTGTGTCTGACTCTAGGGGGCGGTGCTCATCTCCGTTTCAAAGCCGAAGAGCCAGCGTTTGTCCGTAGACACTTCCGTGGTCATGTGGCCGGCATGACTACACGGAACGCCGTTACCTGCCCGCCGAAGCGGTACCTATTAATCTACTCACATTTGCATGTTTTCAAACTGCTAGGTTGGCAGGAGCTGGGACTAGCAATGAGAGCTCACCGTCACATGTCACACAGCATGTTGTTGTTTATTCGTTTACTCACTTCCGACTCTTCGTGACTTCATGGACCAGCCCACACCAGAGCTTCCTGTCGGTCGTCAACACCCCCAGCTCCCCCAGGGACGGGTCCGTCACCTCTAGAATATCATTCATCCACCTTGCCCTTGGTCGGCCCTCTCCCTTTTGCCCTCCACTCTCCCTAGCATCAGGATCTTCTCCAGGGTGTCCTGTCTTCTCATGATGTGGCCAAAGTATTTCAGTTTTGCCTTTAATACCATTCCCTCGAGCGAGCAGTCTGGCTTTATTTCCTGGAGGATGGACTGGTTTGATCTTCTTGCAGTCCAAGGCACTCTCAGAATTTTCCTCCAACACCACAGTTCAAAAGCATCGATCTTCCTTCTCTCAGCCTTCCTTATGGTCCAGCTCTCACAGCCATACGTTACTATGGGGAACACCATTGCTTTAACTATGCGGACCTTTGTTGTCAGTGTGATGTCTCTGCTCTTCACTATTTTATCGAGATTTGTCATTGCTCTTCTCCAAGGATTAAGTGTCTTCTGATTTCCTGACTGCAGTCAGCATCTGCAGTAATCTTCACACCTAGAAATACAAAGTCTTTCATTGCTTCTACATTTTCTCCCTCTATTTGCCAGTTATCAATCAAGCTGGTTGCCATAATCTTGGTTTTTTTGAGGTTTAGCTGCAAGCCAGCTTTTGCACTTTCTTCTTTCACCTTCATCATAAGGCTCCTCAGTTCCTCTTCGCTTTCAGCCATCAAACTGGTATCATCTGCATATCTGAGATAGTTAATGTTTCTTCCAGAGATTTTAACTCCAGCCTTGGATTCCTCAAGCCCAGCATGTCGCATGATGTATCCTGCGTACAAGTTGAATAGGTAGGGTGAGAGTATACAGCCCTGCCATACTCCTTTCCCAATCTTAAACCAGTCCGTTGTTCCGTGGTCTGTTCTTACTGTTGCTACTTGGTCGTTATACAGATTCTTCAGGAGGCAGACAAGATGACTTGGTATCCCCATACCACTAAGAACTTGCCACAATTTGTTATGGCACACACAGTCAAAGGCTCTAAAATAGTCAATAAAACAGAAATAGATGTTTTCCTGAAACTCCCTGGCTTTTTCCATTATCCAGCAGATACTGGCAATTTGGTCCCTAGTTCCTCTGCCTTTTCTAAACCCAGCTTGTGCATCTGGCAATTCTCCTTCCATGAATTGCTGAAGTCTACCTTGCAGGATCTTGAGCATTACCTTACTGGCATGTGAAATGAGTGCCACTGTTCGATAGTTTGAACATTCTTTAGTGTTCCCCTTTTTTGGTATGGGGATATAAGTTGATTTTTTTCCAATCTGATGGCCATTCCTGTGTTTTCCAAATTTGCTGGCATATAGCATGCATTACCTTGACAGCATCATCTTGCAAGATTTTGAACAGTTCAGCTGGGATGCCGTCTTCTCCTGCTGAACTGCCTTGTTGTTAGCAATGCTTCTTAAGGCCCATTCAACCTCACTCTTCAGGATGTCTGGCTCTAGCTCACTGACCACACCGTCAAAGCTATCCCCGATATTGTTATCCTTCCTATACAGGTCTTCTGTATATTCTTGCCACCTTTTCTTGATCTCTTCTTCTTCTGTTAGGTCCTTGCCATCTTTGTTTTTGATCATGCCCATTTTGACCTGGAATTTACCTCCGATGGTTCTAATTTTCTGGAAGAGGTCTCTTGTCCTTCCTATTCTATTGTCTTCTTCCACTTCCACGCATTGCTTGTTTAAAAATAATTCCTTATCTCTTCTGGCTAACCTCTGGAATTTTGCATTTAATTGGGCATATCTCCCCCTATCACTGTTGCCTTTTGCTTTCCTTCTTTCTTGGGCTACTTCTAGTGTCACAGCAGACAGCCATTTTGCCTTCTTGGTTTTCTCTTTCTTTGGGATGTATTTTGTTGCCTCCTCCTGAACAATGTTGCAAACTTCTGTCCATAGTTCTTCTGGGACCCTATCTACTAAGTCCAGTCCCTTAAATCTATTCTTCACCTCCACTGCATATTCCTTAGGAATATTAGTGAGCTCATATCTAGCTGATCTGTGGGTCTTCCCTAATCTCTTTAGTCTGATCCTAAATTGTGCAAGAAGAAGTTCATGATCTGAACTACAGTCAGCTCCAGGCCTTGTTTTTACTGACTGTATAGATGACCGCCACCTTTGGCTGCAAAGGATGTAGTCAATCTGATTTCGGTGTTGTCCATCTGGTGAAGTCCATGTATAAAGCCATCTCTTAGGTTGTTGGAAGAGAGTGTTCGTTATGCAGAGTGAGTTGTCTTGGCAAAATTCTATCAGCCTATGTCCTGCTTCATTTTGTTCTCCCAGGCCATGCTTACCTGTAATTCCAGGTGTCATTTGACTGCCCACCTTAGCATTCCAGTCTCCCGTGATGAAAATAACATCTCTTTTAGGCATGTTGTCCAGTAGGTGCTGCAGATCCTCATAGAACTGCTCTACTTCAGCTTCTTCAGCATCTATGGTTGGGGCGTATATTTGGATCACTGTGACGTTAGATGGCTTGCCCTGAATTCGAATTGAGATCATTCTGTCATTTTTTGGATTACACACAGCATACTTAATCTAATTACTGGTTTAACCCACTTTCTGGCTTTGTTGATTACACTGAATCATAACCTAACCAAAAGGGTGGGGTTTATACAGCAATAACTGAGGTTAGCACCAACCAACCTAAGCATGTTGGGCCACTGCACCCTCTAGCTCTCTCCCCTGATCTGATTAAATGTATTTTACAAACTTCCTTGTGGAAAGGAGCATGGTGTTAAAGATCGATAAGTCCCCTATAACTGGAATAGAAATCGTTAGCTGGAATCCAACCTGTACAGTTACATTAAGAAAGAACTCCTGAAAAAATGAGGATCCCCTGCACTTATCCTCATCTGGTGATTGCAATGCATGCTCTGCCCATTTCATTTGATTGTGGGACCCCAGATTGGCAAGGACTAAAAGAAGGCCTATTGGTAATGTATAAATGACCCCCATGCACATTTCCCCAAACGTGCTTCATGGACCTTGCCCAACATTTCTTTGTGATTGTACTGGCCTTCATAACTATTGATCTTTATGGCACTTTGTTTCCAGACCAATCTAGCCTCCACTCTTCCTTCACCGGAGTCAAGGAACACTGTATGTCGCAATACCTTCCCCATTTCCCAGTGCTGACTCCCCTTTTCTGCACAACCATGCAAATGTTTAACTTTTAAAGATAGCCTTCGTACATAGTGAAATATTTCAAGTCATTCTTTTCGGCCAGCAAAACCTGACCAATCAGTTGTACGATTTTGGCCTGTGTGAATTGCATATGGATAAACTGCCTTTGAACATGAGAGGTAGAAGTGGTGCAACGCAGAGGAGAGAGTAAAGAGTGGCCCCCATCCTCACAAGTGGCTTCCCAGTCCTGTTCCTCTAAACTGCACCTCTAGGAAGTTCACTGGATATCTTTCCCTTATATAAACATTTTAAATTGCCAGTAAAAACAAAGGTTTCATGAAGTAATCACCAGATTTTGCATTCAATTAATGAGTCATGAAACAAAGATGGGGGGGGGGGGAGTGTTAGAAAAAAGAGAGAAGTGAAAATATAAAATTGCTTTTGTCTGAACTACTCACACTCTTCCAGGGGCTTCTGGCTGGTAGCCACCAGCTGTTATTGTTGTATTTAATCTACAAAACTGTGGGCTTATTTACATACTGGAGAAGCCCCAAGAACATGCTCACTGAAGTAATCCCATCCTGGGGGGTAACATGCACAGGGCAGTGAATTATCAGCAATCCAAACAGACTGGGATTAATTGAACACAATAAGTCCACAGCCACCAATGTAGCAGGTATATACTTAGCTGACCTGGTCAAGTCTGCTGTGTGAATATTGCCATTGAGATAGCATATCTCTGACTGGGTGGGGTGGGGACAATTCTGAGGGGCAGCAACAAGTCCAGCCAGATTCCAAGCTTTATTTTTCTAAAAAATGATGGGGTAGGTTGTTTTTAGTCCTTCTCACCCCCAAATCAGAGCCATCAGTCATCAGAGCATTTTGTGGGGCCAACCACAATTAAACCAAAAGTTACAAAGTGTCATCTGTCTAGTTTATTTATTTCAGACAAGCCTCTCTTCAATTTTTCCAAGGCAATTTAAGAAGAACACGTAGGCTGTGTTCACACAACACACTTGTGAAGCTGAGTTATTGTTCATATTGGATTTTTTCAGGGCTGGTGTGTTGCATTAACTCACCTGTCTGATTACTTTATGGTTCAGTGTATTGTGCAAACCCAGATAATGGGTTAATTGAGCACTGTACTCAAATCCAATGGGCTTATTCATTGAATCAATTTATATGATTGTGACTGGGCACCTGACATAGGATTCAAACAGGAAACAAAACAAAAGCACCTGAACAAATAAAAGGCCAACAAAATCATGTTTCCAACAATCACAAAACAGGATCTTCCAACACCACAGACTATGGCCCAGAAAAAGAGCATTATGGAAGCCAGTAGGGTTGGGCCATCAAAACGTAAGGGGTATGCTGTTTTGCAGGGGAGTCACCATGATAAAAAAGGGATGCCTCTTGAGTTCCATCACGTGGCAATTTTTCATACAGTGGACCCAGTGGAGCATGCCCTCCTTGTCGAATCTTGGGGAATGGTCAGAAGCGACTGCAGTTAGGTCCTCAAATAACCTGGCCCTGTGTGAATGCAGCTAAAGAACAGCAATAAAAAAAAATGGAGCAGAATTAAACAGCAGGGGGTCAACTGATTTTGAACTGGGGAATTGCCCTAGTCATACAGAAAGGAGGGATTGGAGGAATTGGACTTTAATGGCAAAATGGGTGTATGTGAATGGGAAGCTGGCCCCTTTATCTTCTAATCCATTGTCCTACAGTTCATCTCCCAGCCCAGATCCTTTTTGTATTAGAGGAAGAGATTGAGGAAGACAAGGAATTGGACTCAATTCAGCGGCACTAAAGGAGAAGAGAACTTAGCTTAGGGAGGGAGAATAGGGGGTTAAGATCCTGCACTCCTTCCATATTGCTCATTTAATCTGACCCCATATTTTACACAATTTGTTGTTTATTCGTTTAGTCGCTTCCGACTCTTCGTGACTTCATGGACCAGCCCACGCCAGACCTTCCTGTCGGTCGTCAACATCCCCAGCTCCCCCAGGGATGAGTCCATCACCTCTAGAATATCATCCATCCATCTTGCCCTTGGTCGGCCCCTCTTCCTTTTGCCTTCCACTCTCCCTAGCATCAGCATCTTCTCCAGGGTGTCCTGTCTTCTCATTATGTGGCCAAAGTATTTCAGTTTTGCCTTTAATATCATTCCCTCAAGTGAGCAGTCTGGCTTTATTTCCTGGAGGGTGGACTGGTTTGATCTTCTTGCAGTCCAAGGCACTCTCAGAATTTTCCTCCAACACCACAGTTCAAAAGCATCGATCTTCCTTCGCTCAGCCTTCCTTATGGTCCAGCTCTCGCAGCCATATGTTACTACAGGGAACACCATTGCTTTAACTATGCGGGCCTTTGTTGTCAGTGTGATGTCTCTGCTCTTAACTATTTTATCGAGATTTGTCATTGCTCTTCTCCCAAGGATTAAGCGTCTTCTGATTTCCTGACTGCAGTCAGCATCTGCAGTAATCTTTGCACCTAGGAATACAAAGTCTTTCACTGCTTCTACATTTTCTCCCTCTATTTGCCAGTTATCAATCAAGCTGGTTGCCATAATCTTGGTTTTTTTGAGGTTTAGCTGCAAGCCAGCTTTTGCACTTTCTTCTTTCACCTTCATCATAAGGCTCCTCAGTTCCTCTTCGCTTTCAGCCATCAAAGTGGTATCATCTGCATATCTGAGATTGTTAATGTTTCTTCCAGAGATTTTAACTCCAGCCTTGGATTCCTCAAGACCAGCTTGTCGCATGATGTGTTCTGCATACAAGTTGAATAGGTAGGGTGAGAGTATACAGCCCTGCCGTACTCCTTTCCCAATCTTAAACCAGTCCGTTGTTCCGTGGTCTGGTCTTACTGTTGCTACTTGGTCGTTATACAGATTCTTCAGGAGGCATACAAGATGACTTGGTATCCCCATACCACTAAGAACTTGCCACAATTTGTTATGGTCCACACAGTCAAAGGCTTTAGAATAGTCAATAAAACAGAAATAGATGTTTTTCTGAAACTCCCTGGCTTTTTCCATTATCCAGCGGATATTGGCAATTTGGTCTCTAGTTCCTCTGCCTTTTCTAAACCCAGCCTGTACATCTGGCAATTCTCGCTCCATGAACTGCTGAAGTCTACCTTGCAGGATCTTGAGCATTACCTTACTGGCATGTGAAATTAGTGCCACTGTTCGATAGTTTGAACATTCTTTAGTGTTTCCCTTTTTTGGTATGGGGATATAAGTTGATTTTTTCCAATCTGATGGCCATTCTTGTGTTTTCCAAATTTGCTGGCATATAGCATGCATTACCTTGACAGCATCATCTTGCAAGATTTTGAACAGTTCAGCTGGGATGCCGTCTTCTCCTGCTGAACTGCCTTGTTGTTAGCAATGCTTCTTAAGGCCCATTCAACCTCACTCTTCAGGATGTCTGGCTCTAGCTCACTGACCACACCGTCAAAGCTATCCCCAATATTGTTATCCTTCCTATACAGGTCTTCTGTATATTCTTGCCACCTTTTCTTGATCTCTTCTTCTTCTGTTAGGTCCTTGCCATCTTTGTTTTTGATCATACCCATTTTTGCCTGGAATTTACCTCCAATGTTTCTAATTTTCTGGAAGAGGTCTCTTGTCCTTCCTATTCTATTGTCTTTTTCCACTTCCGCGCATTGCTTGTTTAAAAATAATTCCTTATCTCTTCTGGCTAACCTCTGGAATTTTGCATTTAATTGGGCATATCTCCCCCTATCGCTGTTGCCTTTTGCTTTCCTTCTTTCTTGGGCTACTTCTAGTGTCTCAGCAGACAGCCATTTTGCCTTCTTGGTTTTCTCTTTCTTTGGGATGTATTTTGTTGCCTCCTCCTGAACAATGTTGCAAACTTCTGTCCATAGTTCTTCTGGGACCCTATCTACTAAGTCCAGTCCCTTAAATCTATTCTTCACCTCCACTGCATATTCCTTAGGAATATTCGTGAGCTCATATCTAGCTGATCTGTGGGTCTTCCCTAATCTCTTTAGTCTGATCCTAAATTGTTCAAGAAGAAGTTCATGGTCTGAACTACAGTCAGCTCCAGGCCTAGTTTTTACCGACTGTACAGATGTCCGCCACCTTTGGCTGCAAAGGATGTAATCAATCTGATTTCGGTGTTGTCCATCTGGTGAAGTCCATGTGTAAAGCCGTCTCTTAGGTTGTTGGAAGAGAGTGTTTGTTATGCAGAGTGAATTGTCTTGGCAAAATTCTATCAGCCTATGTCCTGCTTCATTTTGTTCTCCCAGGCCATACTTACCTGTAATTCGAGGTGTCATTTGACTGCCCACCTTAGCATTCCAGTCTCCTGTGATGAAAATAACATCTCTTTTAGGCGTGTTGTCCAGTAGGTGCTGCAGATCCTCATAGAACTGCTCTACTTCAGCTTCTTCAGCATTTGTGGTTGGGGCGTATATTTGGATCACTGTGATGTTAGATGGCTTGCCCTGAATTCGAATTGAGATCATTCTGTCGTTTTTGGGGTTGTATCCAAGCATTGCTTTAGCCACTTTACTATTAATTATGAAGGCTACTCCATTTCTTCTGTGGTCCTCTTGTCCACAGTAGTAGATCTGGTGGTCATTTGATGTGAAGTGGCCCATTCCAGTCCATTTCAGTTCACTGACGCCCAGAATGTCTATCTTTAATCTTGACATCTCACCAATAACTACATCCAATTTGCCCTGGCTCATAGATCTTACATTCCAGGTTCCAATGGTGTGTTGATCCTTAGAACATCGGATTCGCCGTTCACCACCAGCACCGTTGGCCGCTAACCGTCCTTTCGGCTTTGAGCTAGCTGCGTCATCACGACTGGGGCTAGTTGAGCTCATCCTCTGTTCCTCCCCAGTAGCATTTTGACCATCTTCCGACCTGGGGGTCTCATCTTCCGATGGTATACCGACATATCTCTGGTTGTACTGATCCATTTAGTTTTCACGGCAAGAATACTGGGGTGGGTTGCCATTACCTTCCCCAGGGATCGCATTTAGTCTGACCTCTCTGTCATGACCTTCCCGTCTTGGGTGGCCCTTCACGGTTTAGCTCATGGCATCATTGAGGTGCTCAAGCTCCAGCACCACGACAAGGTAACGATCCTTTGCGGAGATTTTACACAATAGTTGTTTATTAATTGGCACAATCAATATCCTTTGCCCCATCGGGGGGGTTTTCCCCATAGATAAAGTTTTCCTCCACATGTTCTTGTGGTATTATCCTTTTCATTGCTGCAGTAAATTTTGATAATGGTTAAGGTTGCCCTCTTCTGGAGCACTAGAGTATTTCAATCTTCTGTTTTCTCTGTAATAACTTGGCAATTATGAAAATCCATCCAGCTGAAGGATCTTTCAGAATCAAGCTGCTAATAACAGACTCTTGCAAAATTTATCTTTCTGAATAATATTGATCATTACAATAATGGAGTAAGTGACTGTATGTGCTAGAAGAATCATAATCTGCTAGAATGTTTCATCTGAAGAGAAGTGTAATGTCTCTAGTGTTATCTCCCAAATTTTATTATAGTTAAATTTGAGGTTAAATGCTCTTGAGTAGGATTGCTGATTGAGTCTGCTTACCCCAACAGAAGCTTACTATCTTGTTCCATCAGGGATTCGGTTAAATGATGACTCGGGTGAGTAGGGACAGCATAATGAAGCTGATAATACAGATCTTAAAAATAGCAAGTTCAGGACCCTGGACAGTTCCACAATTGCCAGCCCAGAGAATCTTGTCTTTTGAATCAGTACCATGGCTAGCAACCATGCAGCTAAGGTAATAAATAACTGCCAGACTCCCAAAGGCTCGCGGGTTCTGGCGTTTGAAATAGTACTTCCTTCTTAAATTGTTGTTGCTGTTGTTGTTACAGCCATTGGCTTTATTTTATTGGCACTGGGCAGCGGGATAAGACATTGAGTGGTAATCATCTCATTGGCGAATGTAAGATGCTGTTCACACAACATACTTCACCTGCTTATTGAATTAACACACTGTGAAGATTTGCACAATGCCCTAAACTATTGAAATGGGTTGGGTTCACACTGACCAAGCTGAACATGTGGCATGAATGCAGCTGCTGAAACTGGCCTAGATAAGCATATGGTGTGAAACTCAGCCTAAGGCTTCCTGCTCATACAAAAGGTCTTGGACTTGCCCCTCAGAGACCTCTATTCCCATTGGGTTTCTTGGATAAAATGCAAATCCCCATGGATAAAAATGTATTTGAAAGGAATGGGGCCCTGGTCCTCCCTGAAGCTTCTATTCCTGTTACTCTCCCAGAGTTCGCAGACCTGACTGATGACACTTAGTGCTGAAAATCTATAGACTAAGTTTTCCACTACTTAAAGATGAGCCTTATCTCTAGATCAATATTTGCAGTGCAAGCTGTTTTTGAAAGGCAGAAGAGCAAAGGACAGTAAAAATATTTATAATCCTATAATCCCACAAGATTCCACTTTTAATGCAGTACTTGTTTCCGTGAGATGTCTTCTGAATAAGGTTACCAACACTGGAATCGGCCTCTGCAACCATGCTTCTAACAGATATTTCTTTTGCACCAGAGACCTAGTGACAGGGGTTCTTTCCCTTCAGACTCCAAGTGATCACTACTGCCTGCTAGCTGAATGCTATAAAAGGTACATCTGAAGTTTATCTGTGGTAGAAAAAAAATCCCTGAGATATCAAGTGGTTAAAACACTGGGATTAATGCCCCCCAAAAACTACTGACTGCTGTGATATAAGCATTTCATTAGCAGGTCAGGGATAAAACAATATGTACTTTTATGAAAGACTGGAAACCTTTTATGGGCTTTTTGCTGAAAACAGAAAAAATTGTGATTTCTGGATTTGCTGATTGAAAAAAAGAGTTGATTATGGAACAGAAGGGTTCTCTGTAATGTAATCTTAAAGAGGGAAGAGGGATAATAAGTTTGTAACTGCAGCAAAGAAGATTGAAAGTCACTTCTTTATCTTCTTTTTCCTTGTCTTTCTTCTTTCTCTATTGCTTTCTGCATTTTTTCATTTTTTTCTAACTTTTCTTTATCTATTTTCATGTTTATCTTTTATCTATGTGTGTGCATGTGTGTATATACACACACACACAGATAAAAGATAGATATGAGATAGATAGATAGATAGATAGATAGATAGATAGATAGATAGATATACATGAGACCTATAAGCATTCCACAAAAGAGCAAGAAATTGTATGTGATTTTAAAAATTGCCTCCACAATGTATTTGGGGGTTGGCAACACACCCACATTTTCCTTTTAACTCCAGTGTTCAGTCACCCTTCAATAATGCATTTTTAAACCTATCTGTGCATGTTGCCTATTTTCTAAAGTCATAGCAGATTAATGCACACTGATGCAGCTGATGTTGTTTGTTTAGCACTGCTGCAGATGGAAGCATTTTCTGTTGTGTTGCCTGCTATGAAGAATAATCTGCCCACCAGAATAGGCAGTGTCCCAGTGCCAAATATTTTTTGCTGTGAAATACTTATTTATTGATTTAGGAAATATGTGGTTGCCCACTTCCTTAATGTCTTTGGGCAGGTTACACAGTAAATCATCATCATCATCATCATCATCATCATCAAAAGGTAAAGTAGTAGTTCTAAAAAGCCTGAGAAAATAAATGGATGTTGATGCTCCAGGAACATTACTGATTTCACCATCTACCCTAACAATGATTGATATATTAGTTTAATTTCATAAATGTAAAGAGCAAAAGGCAATGTATGAAGCTGGATATGGAAGTGATGGAAGGTATGGAATGGAGTTAGTGTAAATCATCATCCTCCTCCTCCTCCTCCTCCTCCTCCTCCTCATCATCATCATCATCATCATCATCATCATCATCATCATCATGTGTTGACTCCTGGTGACTGCCTGGACTAGTCCCTGCAGTTTTCTTGGAAAGGTTTTTCAGAAGTGGTTTGCCATTGCCTGCTTTTCAGGGCTGAGAGAAGGTGACTGGCCCAAGGTCACCCAGCTGGCTTTGTGCCTATGGTGGGACTAGAACTCACAGTCTCCCAGTTTCTAGCCTGGTGCCTTACACCAGGCCAGCTCTCTGGTTAAGATTTAATTTAAATCTAGATGTATCTTTCCTTCTGTTTTTATTACAGTATGCCTTTAATCTCTTTGGTTTACTATTCTATATCTCTTTTCTGAGCTTTGTATAAAGTTGCTTACTCAGAAAGAGAATATCATAGTAGGTGTGTATGCATCTACCTCCTATAATGTAATTATATTGCATTCATTGCATATTTATTTCTTTGTAGCTCTTTGACTGTAAATCATCTTCAGATGTTTGAGAAGAAACATATATGTCTTTGGGTGGGTGGGCTTGTATGCATATATTGTAATAAATATTAGGACTGCTTTTTAAGATACCAGAGGGACGCAGTAGCGCTGCGGGTTAAACCGCTGAGCTGCCGATCGGAAGGTCGGCGGTTCGAAACTGCGTGGCGGGGTGAGCTCCCGTTGCTAGTCCCAGCTCCTGCTCACCTAGCAGTTCGAAAACGTGCAAATGTGAGTAGATCAATAGGTACCGCTTCGGCGGGAAGGTAATGGCGTTCCGTGTCGTCATGCCGGCCACATGACCATGGAAGTGTCTACGGACAACGCCGGCTCTTCGGCTTAGAAACGGAGATGAGCACCGCCCCTAGAGTCGGACACGACTGGACTTTACGTCAAGGGAAACCTTTACCTTTACCTTTTAAGATACCACCCAGAGTCACTTTTATAGTGAGATGGAGAGTGTATAAATTTATAAATAAATAAATAAAATAAAATACCCAAAACAAAAAGGATGAAGACAATAGGCTAAGGGTTGCATATAGAAGAAGAAGAAAGGATTAAGTACTCATAATGTTTGATTGAATTGATTATGTGCCATCATGTTGGTGTCAACTCTTAACAACCACACAGATAGATTTTCTCCATGACAATCTGTCCCTAGCCTGTTCTTTCAAATCTGCCAAGGGTGCACTCATTGCCACTGTAACTGAGTCCATCCCCCTTGCTGCTGGTCCTCCTCTTCTGTTTCCTTCCACCCTTCCCAGCATCACAGCCTTCTCCAGAGAGTGAGGTCTTCACATAATGAGTTTGAAGTAGGACAATTTGAGCCTGGGCATTTGTGCCTCAAGTGAGGACTCTGAGTTGAAAATGGTTTGATGATCCATTTGTTTGTTCTCTTGGCTGCCCATGGCATTCTCAGGAATCTTCTCCAGCACCAAATTTCGAAAACTTCAATACTCTTGATTAAGCAAGTATAACTTTTCTAAATAAATAAATAAATATTCTTTCACACAGATGTAACCTACCTCAGCCTTCTTTAGATTTAAAAAAAAAAAAACCTACATGAAAGAAGAAGACATGTGGCTAAATTCTGAGCAAGGATCAAATTCCTGCTAACAGGATTCTTTGAAAGGTGTGATTCGATTTTTGTCCAGTAGGTGGCAGTAGGTGCGAAGATTACTGCAGATGCTGACTGCAGTCAGAAAATCAGAAGACGCTTAATCCTTGGGAGAAGAGCAATGACCAATCTCGATAAAATAGTTACAAGCAGAGACATCACACTGACAACAAAGGCCCGCATAGTTAAAGCAATGGTGTTCCCTGTAGTAACATATGGCTGCGAGAGCTGGACCATAAGGAAGGCTGAGCGAAGGAAGATCGATGCTTTGGAACTGTGGTGTTGGAGGAAAATTCTGAGAGTGCCTTGGACTGCAAGAAGATCAAACCAGTCCATACTCCAGGAAATAAAGTCAGACTGCTCACTTGAGGGAATGATATTAAAGGCAAAACTGAAATACTTTGGCCACATCATAAGAAGACAGGACAGCCTGGAGAGGATGCTGATGCTAGGGAGAGTGGAGGGCAAAAGGAAGAGGGGCCGACCAAGGGCAAGGTGGATGGATGATATTCTAGAGGTGATGGACTCATCCCTGGGGGAGCTGGGGGTGTTAATGACCAACAGGAAGGTCTGGCATGGGCTGGTCCATGAAGTCACGAAGAGTCGGAAGCAACTGAACGAATAAACAACAAGGTGGCAGGCACAGCAAAGCTCTTCCCTATTAAGTAGCTGCAGACAAAAAAAAAATCCAATTAATGAGTACATCAGAAGAAAGATCTTACCTTCTTTCGCATATCTGAAAGTTCCAGCATAGTTAACACACTTCCGTTTGCTTACAAACTTCTCTGGCTACACTACAATAAAAGGGGTTAGAGGATCACAGAATTGATCTAGCCCCATCCCCTATTTATGCAGGCTCCACTGCAACATCCCTGATACATGACCACCCAGCCTTTGTCTGAAGACCACCCACCAAAGGAGAACTCAGCACTTCATGTGGCAGCCTGTTCCACTGGCCACTCCTCTTGAGCCACTCACCTTCACTTGCTGCTGTCATTTATTGGGCAATAATTCAAAGATGTGTTTTTGGTGGCTCACCTTGAGTTTTCAATGTTCTCATGTTATATTCAGAGCCTTCACAACACTGTAGGTCTTTAAGGAGGCCTTAGGAACAAAGTATTTTGAAATAATATCAGAAAATCAGCATAATCACCCTGGATCAGAACGTTCCTATGCTTTCCGAAGCCCTTGTATTGAAAGATTTGCACAAACTCCCTGTTTTCTGCATGCACCCAATTCATCCAGATAATTAACTCTTGGGAGTTTCCATCTGTATGTTCCAAAGCAAGTTGAATTATTCATATCCTGCGCCTCCCCCCAAAAAACAGATATAAGATGAAAGATGGACCTGGACCTGGGGCCCCTAGTGTGTGAAGGGTCCCATCTCCTGGTTGTGCTAATGATTACTGCTTGTTGTATTTCCCTTGGCTGCAATGTATTTTAATTTTTGTACCTGAAATTGAAATAGTTTCATTTTTATTTTAAATATTGTTCACCACCATGTCAGCCCTCCCGGGTAAACCAGACAGGAAACATGACCACATGAGCTACTTCTACTTTATTTTTAGGCTATGTTAACAGAATCTTGCAAGTCTGAAAGTACAAATCTCCCACCATCCTATTTACCACCTGACAAGTTAGGGTGGATCCTTTCTAAGTTTCTTACTCTGTCCGTTACTCAGTTGTGGGCTCCTCCCCCTTTTATCCGATCATTCCCTAGATGGCATCTTTTCCCCCCATCTTCCAAGGTCATTCTCACATTCCATTGCACACCCAGAGTCACTTGTTGAGATGGGTGGCCATATAAATTGAGTAAATAAATACATAAATAAATAAGGCAAACACAGAAAATTTCCTGTTCAAAGGCTGGCTATGACCTCTGAGCTTTTCCACCCATCTCCCACATTTTGTCCTAAAATGTGCACTTAAGTTCTCTGCCTACCTCTAAAATGAATTGTCATCACCATTATAACCTACTGCTCTTTTGAGGGTTGCCTTCTGAGTGACTGGAAATGTAATGATGAGTAAATCAGGTGGGTGGGACCCATTACCAGGCTGTGTTGAGAAATTCTGTTGCATTTTTCCCCCTTTACCAGCTGGTGGAAAATTTACTTCTGGAATTTTTTTCATATAGACCTTTGGGAGGAGTTCTCACTGGTGGAATGGGAGTGTTCTTAAGATTTACTGTCATGTTCATACAAGAGGCTTAACCTCATTACTGAATTAACCCATTTTCTGAATGTCCCCTTTTTCTTTGCCTCTTTCTCTCCACTTGGTGGAGTAGTGAGTCCTTAATATCGCAAGGGGCTCTTATTGCTGAACTTCCCTACGTGTTTGGTGAACTACAGCTTAAGGCAATTAACGCAAAGCAGCTTTTTGCTGGTCTCCCAGGCTCAGAAGCCAGAATTCAGCACAAAATTGGCCTGGATTTACAGCACATGCTAGAAATGAACGCAGACCTCCTTCTGCCACTGGGCAGATTAAACAGGTATTTGGTTAAGCTGGACTAGTTCTTCAAGCCACCAGGGTAGGAAATGGAATGTGCAAAGCACAGCACGCAAGCATTGTAGACAAGGAAATGTGATCAGTGTTCCCACAACTTTGCATCCTGCATTTATATAATCCCTTAAGGCCCCAAATAGTTTTTGCATCCTGCATTTATATAATCCCTTAAGGCCCCAAATAGTTGTCAGTGCTAGGACTAATTAGCTAGAAATGGGAAAGAAAAATAAAACTCCCCATTTTGAGTGACCTCCCTTTACAGCTCTTTTTTTGCCTCAATATATGACGTAAGGTAGTGTTTCCAGGTGTGTGGACTTGATAAATCCCAGAATTCCACAGCCAGCATGACCAGAATTCTGGAAGTTGAAGTCCGCACTCACCTGGAAGGTTGGAAAACATGGGTTTAAGATTAAGTCAGCAACATTCATGCAACATATACATTTACTTAGATTAGCTTAGTTAGGTTCAGTGTATGAAATGAATGCCTCAATGCCTCAAATGAACTCAGAAAACAACCCAGTTAATCTTGTTGGGCAAGTCAAGGTATACACTGGTTTACCCTAAGCCATAGTGTATCTTGTCTAATGTTGTCTTAGTAAGTGATATGAACTCCACCACTTTGATTCATTAACCAAGGTTTATTTTGGCTTAAGGTGATGCATGATCCCAACCAATTATTCAGCAAAGCCCAATTAAGCCAACCATAGCCTGACATATATGAGCATAGTGAGAACCCACAGGGGTGTTCTCAAAGGGATGTTAGTGTTAGCAGATTGCTAGGAAAGCCTTTGGCCCAGGAGAGATCAGAAAAGTCACACACCAGGCATTTCTATAAAAATAATTTTATTTACAGAAAACAAACATATTTAAAGGCTCTCAGTGAGAGCTCCTTAACTCTCTACATGCCTACACAGAAGGGAAACTGAAACTAAAACCAGTCCAGGCAAGTTCTTCTCCCCAGGTGCAAAAATTAATATCCAAAAAGAGGACAATTAAATTCAACCTCTTCACCTGGCCAAAATGATTAGTTACCATAGTAACCATCATCTGTAGTAGAAAACATATTAACAGTTAGATGAGGTGAGATTAGATTAGCCCTGATCCTGCTGGCTTTTCACAAAGCCCTGAAGACCTGGATGTGCTCCAGAACATGTGGGTCAGGAGGTTAGATGGGCCATGCGTTATTGTGGTCCTGCTTGGGTTTATTCTCAATGTCCATTGTAGGTTCTGTATGTTTTGTTGATATTCTTTTTATTGTTTTTAATGTTTTGTTAGCTGCCCAGAGTTGCATCTGCAAGATGGACGGCCATATAAATAAAATAAAATAAAGTTAGTTGAAAGATGGTTGTAAAATTCATCCTACCTAGCCATTGGTGTTGCAGCTTAAGTGAATTAACAGGGAGGCAGATGATAGAGAGATAGAGAGATAGAGACAGACAGACAGACAGACAATATCCCTTTAGAAGGATCCCTAACACAGGCCCACTTCAGGCCTCAAAGGAGAAAAAAAGGTAGGGATTATTCTGGAGTTTGAGTTTTATTTAATTCACTGTGCCTAGAGGCAACATTTAAGCTGATGGCTTAAATTGGACCAACATATTTCTTGGCTGGAAAACATACTTTTGCAAACCTTTTTTGCATAGGTGTGTGCATGCATGTAGGCACGCATTATTGATAAATTTACCTACTTTGTGTGACAAACAATCACCAGGAGAATTATTCTTACACCTGTCTCTGCATTTCTGTATCTAGGGCAGCTCCTCTCCTGGTTATGAGTAAGGTTTTTCCATTGCAAAGTGGAAGTCTAATAATAGTAAGTTGGTTAACCCAAACCATAGCAATGCTTTCGGTGTAACAGTTGACTGTGCAAGGTGTAACAGCCTGGAGAGCTTGCATGCAGAAGACAGAGACCAGAAACCATAGAAGGTTTCTGTTGCCGTGGGAAGATTCTAGAAATGAAGGCAATGAAAAATAAAGAGCTGTGCAGAGCATTCCAACTTCACCATATATTGAGTTTGCTGTAGTTATGAAGAGTCCCTTTTGGGAGATGGGTGGTGATAAATTTGATTAATAAATAAAAATAATAAAATGTTCCAAGCTTGGAACACATCCGACTGTGTTCCAGAGGGTTGGGGGTTTTTTTAGGATTTTGATCCTGCTTTTATTATTTTTATAAATAACTCAAGGTGGAGAACATACCTAAATACTCCTCCTTCCTCCTATTTTCCCCATAACAACAACCCTGTGAGGTGGGTTGGGCTGAGAGAGAGTGACTGGCCCAAAGTCACCCAGCTGGCTTTCTTGCCTCAGGTGGGACTAGAACCCACAGTCTCCTAAAACAAAACAAAAAAGCAAATAGGCACGCAATAGGAGCAACAATCAAGCACCTTTTCTCTTGAAATCCAAAGCCCTACCCAGAATGCTTTGGGCAGCTTTTTGGGTTGATTTAATTCTTCTTTTAAATCTAAATTAAACATCACGGCATTCATCCAATGTACTTAGAATTGATGCATGGGAAGAGATCAACCTTGGGGGGGCAGGAATGGATGTTATTCCAGTGCCTGATTTGTCTGGGAGGGTTTCACCTGCAGCTATGATAAGAAAGCCAAACAGGCAGATGTATTTGTCTTTGAGAATGATTTTTTAAGAGAAGACTTTGTGATGGATAGGCTCTCTCCTCCATTTATACAAGATCTCTGTTTTACAGAAGACAGCGCATAGTCAGGACGCTTTGTGGCGTAGCAGTTAAGGTCTTGGACAGGGACTGGAACCACCAAGCTTCAAGTCTACCCTCAGCCACAGACTCACTGGGGGAGTTTAAGCCAATAAACTTCTCTTAGACCAGCCTTCCTCACAGGCTGGTCATTTGGAAGAATTATTTGGAAAAGTTTGTCAAGGCAAATCAAAGTCTCCTCATCATACCCGCCAGAAGCTCAGCAGAGCAACTGAAACCTGTCCTAACCCTAATGCAATTTTAGAAGCACATTCCAAGAAACACTATATTCTGCAAACTTTATTCCGAACTGTTCACTGGTTGTAGATCCCCTTTGGGAATGGTTAAAATTTAGTCTTGAAAATGCAAGACTGATTAATTTGCATTTTTGATCTCCCATTACCTCTAACTGTGATGGCTAATGCTTGTGACAATGGAATTGGAAATGTCCTTAGTCAATTCCAGGAGAATAATTTGAAAAGGACTGCAGTATCCAGAATGCTTAATAATTCTGGGAAGAAAGATTTAGCTATAAGGAAACAAAGAACTTGTAGTTGAAACAGGGCTGCAGAAAAGTGGCAGACATATCTGTGGGCCATGGATTCCACTTTAAAAAATAATAAGGATTGGACAACATTACTAACTGTGGCAGGGAATGAAATGAGTAGGACACATACTCTTAAGATCAACAGAATTACTTCCCAGGGCTGCAGAAAACTTGAAGAGGTGACCCTTCTGGCTACTGGAAGCCTTGATGAAGCTTCAACACCTCTGAGCCTTGTCGTGAATTCTGGAGCTGCTTTGCTCACTCCTGAGTGTTGCTAAGGTTGCATGATGTCAGATTTTCCACAGCAAGGAACAGATCTTCAGTTCACCATACCTGTTTGGGTCACACACTTCTAGTCTAGGCAGGGGAAAAGAATTCCTCTTGCTGGCTTTCTTCGGGAATATCTGCACCTAGTCCTTGAGAGATCAGTTACAGAGTCAAGAGATGTAAGCTGGGGTTCCAAGTTCTGGATTTTGGCTGGCAGGACTTCCTCCTTAATCTAGGAGCAGGGACAGGTTTTCCTCCTTGGAAAGAGCATAGTAAGTGTACAGCCAGGCTCGCGATGGGCTGTTTCTTTGGGTAAGGCCCTGTCAGCCCCACTAGGTAGACCAGACCATGAAATCAGCGCCACAGGATGTCTGTAACTACTTCTATTGAGATGGGTTATAATAACAGAAACTTGCAAGTCTGATTTTGCTGTACCTCCTCCTCCTCCTTATAGTTCACTGAATTAAGGTAGAGTCTGTCTGATCCACTTCTGAATGTTATCTGGATGTTCTGGACTTAAGAAATGCTTTAGCCCCTGCTGCCTTGTCAACAGAGCCTACATATCTCCATCAAGGGCATCTTCCTTACGCTCTACAGACCCTGATCAGGTTTTAAGAGCTTCTCTATCCCCTTCCTCACTAATTTCCCTCATTAACACAAAGGACGTGTGTGTCTGCTTTTCTCTTACCAACTTCTAACTAAAGGATAGTCTTATACTCTGGCATAAGGCTCCTCTGATTGACTGCTCTAACCTAGACAGAGCCAATTATACCCTGCTTTTTCTGTACTGCTTTCAGCGATACCACCTCTAAGCAAACACCATACTGAAGCATGTTTCATAGTAAACTTCTCCATCTTCTTTTACCCCATAAACTTCCTCCAATGGCCAACAGGTCAGGTCCTGCAGCATCTGGCTGGGAACAGGACAGGAACATGGCTACCTCTGTGGCAAGGTCTTCATTCGTTTCTTCTTCTTCCCCTCCCTACAGCTACAATCCTGGGAAATTTAAGTAGCAAGTCCTAACCAAGTCTCAAACTCCTCTCCCTGAGAAGGGGTGCAGTTCACTCCCCAAAGAGACTCTCAGGCACTTGCATAGCCTTGTATCATAACGAGGCTTCAAACTTCTATCTTCTTCCCTGTTGCTTCCAGCCGCTCCCCAGGAGAATTGTTTCTTGGTTTACAATACACCCAGCAAATATTTGTCCTCTTGTTTTAAAAAAGCCTGTTAGGTTCGTAGAGGAAGGCACATTCCACCCAAATATTATGAAGGTTCTCCCCTCCCAAATCTTCAAAGAATTAGGCAATGGTAAATCCTTCAGTTCTATAGGGCCAGTACCATAAGATCTTATTTATTTATTTTTATTTATTTTTTTATCCTTATTATTTTTATAAATAACTCAAGGCAGCGAACATACCTATTACTCCTTCCTTTTCCTATTTCCCCCGCAACCCTGTGAGCTGAGTTGGGCTGAGAGAGAGGGACTGGCCCAAGGTCACCCAGCCGGCTTTCGTGCCTAAGGTGGGACTAGAACTCTCATACCACGCCTGATTGGCTCTTGGGCTGAGAGAGAGGGACTGGCCCAAGGTCACCCAGCTGGCTTTCAGGCCTAAGGCGGGACTAGAACTCTCACACCACGCCTGATTGGCTCTTGGGCTGAGAGAGAGGGACTGGCCCAAGGTCACCCAGCCGGCTTTCGTGCCTAAGGTGGGACTAGAACTCTCATACCACGCCTGATTGGCTCTTGGGCTGAGAGAGAGGGACTGGCCCAAGGTCACCCAGCTGGCTTTCAGGCCTAAGGCGGGACTAGAACTCTCACACCACGCCTGATTGGCTCTTGGGCTGAGAGAGAGGGACTGGCCCAAGGTCACCCAGCCGGCTTTCGTGCCTATGGCAGAACTAGAATTCATGGCCCCCCGGTTTCTAGCCCGTTGCCTTAAGCACTAGACCAGACTGGCTCTCGTACACTGCTCATTTTCATTTAAAAAAAACAACAACCCAAAGAACCTGCTGTTAACTTTTACATTGTCCAAATCTTCTGCCTTTTCTAGTTTTTGTTCAATTTCCTGCAAAGGGGAGATGTCAAAAAAGTCAAGATGGCAGCTGCAGCCACATGACCCCTCTGTTTTTACATGCATCACACACATGATACACATTAAAAGGGGTGGGGCTTCAGTTGTATAATCATAGACATCTTGACTTTTTTGAAACCCCCTCATACAGCTGCCTCTGCTTAACTATATGGAAGTGTGTGGTTTCAGGGATCCCTGTTAATATCACAACTTGCTTCACATCCCTCCCTCCTGCACTCCCTTTTTAACAAGTAGCAACATCTGTTGAAGACTCGTATCTGTTTATAACAAGTGGGATGGGGAAAACCCCAAGCTGATTTCCCTGGCTATAAAAGGCATTAAAAAGGGAGTGGGGAGAGGGACGAACCTCGGGGCCGTCTGCAAGGAAGTATAGAGCCCCAGCTGTAATCCAGAAGCTGGTCCTGGGTTTCAGAGCTGATCCCCCAAGAGATCCCTTTCAGTTCCTGTAGTATTGATTTGGGACAAGGCAACGACAAAACCTGCCACATCTAGCTGTGACCTGTTTACAGCTTCTACTTCTGTCCTTAGGAAACAGCTTCCAAAGTGCTGAGCGCTCCAGGCACAGGGCCAGTTGTAACACTGAACAATGCTAAGTGGTAGAACTCAGCTGGGATGTATTGCCCATCACCAAAAAGCTCAGCTACTTCTCTGGCTGCTCGGTGCCTCCTTCTGAGTCTACCTCCAGTCCGTCTGGCCCCTCTGAATCCAGTCTGCTTGTCCTCCGCTTGGCCCTCCAAGCCTCAATTCTTCTCCAGCCAGATCCATCGGGCAGTTTCCTCACTGGGGAAACTTCCAGCCTCTTTCCATCCACGTTGGCCAAACCACCATCTGATGTCCCCAGACTCTCTGTATAGCCCAAGCAGCTGCCTCATTCCCCCCACCCCACCCCACCCCACCCAAGAGAGGGATTGCAACCACAGCTGGGCAAAGTGCTGCTGGGGGAAATGCCTTGTGTTTTCTCTTTTTACCTCTTACTCACAGACTTTCCACGAGCAAGGGAGGGCGCCCCACCTTCTGACACCCATCACTCCTCCTCTCCTCTCCTGCTTGCTCATCTTGAAACTTGGGGCTTTTATATGCTTTCATTCTAACTCTGCCTCTTTGCATCCATTCTCTTCTCCCTGCCCCTGCCCCTGCCCCCACCACTTTACCTGCTTCCTGCTTTACCCTAAACTATAACTGCAGAGTTGGAATATCCAGCAAAAGCAAACTGTCTCTGGTTCTGACTTCCTGCCTCATCCTATGATTTAGTTTAACACCTTCATCTTTTCTTGGCTTGCATCAACTTTATTTAAACCTCTATGTTGCGATGCACATACAAAAATGAGTGGAGCTTCAATTGCACCATTGGGGCTGACATTGTGACTTTTTTGACCATCCCCTGTAGACACCACTGGCTTGCCCTAAGTTCATTGAAACCTGCAGGGTTCTTTCTTTCTCCCCCTCTTTTTCAAGAAGTTCTCTTTCATATCTATGTAGGCACGTGTTCATATCCACATACATAGATTCCTGCCTTCATTTCTCCCTTCGTTGCTCTTCACCATGTACCCCATCCACGCCTCATCTGCATTAGTTTTCTGGCCATACACCACCACATTGAAGGCCTACTCAAGCTGACAAAAACCCTCTGTGGTTGGCTTCCCATGACACATTAAATCCTCAATTTGGATTACAAAAGATGGTTGCTAGGGCCATATATCATGCTGTATTCAAACAAATAAACTAGATGATCACTTAATGTGCTGGTCTGGTTTATACAGTTGCTTGGTTGCAACAATATGCTGAACCACAAACTGCTCAGCCCCATTTTAGCTCGGTTTAGCATGTTGGGTGAATGCAGCATTTCTGTAACATCATGTGCTCCATTCTCTAGGGAAGGGTGGGCTCTGCGCAAATCAGTCAATTGCCCTGTGCAGTTGTCCAAAGCAGTAGAAGCATCAGGTTTAGAGTGGTATATGGGTGCTCAACAAAGTTAAACCAAGAGCTTTCTCCCAATGACCAAGGAGAAAGACTCATTCTGGCAAAAATAGAGGAAGAGATGAAATGAAACAGAATGCCCTTCAAATACTCTTTCAGCCTTTTGGAGTTTATTGATTGATTGATTGATATTTCAAATTTCTATCACCACCCATCTTTCCCGAAAAGGGGACTCTGTTCCTCCCCAAGGGACTGGGTTTTCAAAATGTTCACATAATTACAATTAATTCCTGCAGGGGTGTTGATATAACTGACTTGAATGAGGGTAGTGCCAAGATCAACCTCGAAGAATTAACACTGAGTCAGTGGTGATTTCTCACAGGCTGTTAAATGAGAGGAATGAGGTAAAATTATTAAAATACTTAGGTGTTCCAAGATTATTATCCTCAAAGGCACATGTAATCTGCAGAGAGTGCTCACACAACCACAACAGCAAGCTTCCACTGTCTGAGAAGAGGTTGTTGTGGTTGTTACAGAAGCTCTAAAGATCTCCAAAGTAAAAGTTGTACAGTACCTCCCTTACACTATGGGGCGCAACGGTGTGCCTCTAAGGAAGTTAGAGCTCTGGAAGTCCTACTGGCTAAATGTCTATGTATGATGCATGTGAAAAAGGGTGGAACTTGATCACATGTTCTAAGCATCTTCTGTGTTGCCTTGGCTGATGGAAATATTGTCAAATATTTTGTTCCAATAGTCATATATGCATATGTATGTCAATGATCAAATAATCGTTACATGGAGATGGGGATGGGGATGGGGATGGGGATGGAGATGGAGATGGAGATGGAGATGGAGATGGAGATGGAGATGGAGATGGAGATGGAGATGGAGATGGAGATGGAGATGGAGATGGAGAGAAAGAATGTGTGTAAATGTATGTGTGCATAGTACATCCCAACGTTTCTCAACCTTAGCAACTTTAAGCTCCCAGAATTCCCCAGCCTCCATGCTTATTGCTGACTGGAAACCCCTTATGGACTTTTTGCATAAAACAGAAAAAAATCAACTTATGATTTATGGTTTTGATGATTAGACAGGATAGATTATAGAAAGAAGAGAATTATGTTGTAACCATAGAGTAAGAGGTAAATTTATAATTTTTTTTTATCATATGACACAGCAGTTTGGTGTTCATGCTGCTTTTTTTCCCCCTTGCTGGGAAATCCTTGTGAGGTCCAGCAGCCATTTATAATTATAACTGTTGTAAAGAAGATCAGAAGCTACTTCTTTGTATCCTTTTTCTTTCTTTTCTATTTTTCTTTTACTTATTTCTCCTTTCTTGCACTTTTAGCTTTCCCTTTGATTTCTTTCTTTTCCTTTCCTTTTTCTTACTTTATATTAGTTTGCATTCATTTTTATCTTCCTTTTTAAAAAAGCTTTAATAAAAATTATATTAAAAAAAGAGTTGGAGGTTTCGTTCGGAGGACATGTCCTCCACAAGTGGTGAGTGGGGCGTCTTTGAACCCAAGCAAGGAGGCAGCATAGATGAGCCCAGAGCCAAGGGGAATAATAGTTGAAGAAAAGCAGAAGAGAATTGGCACAGATGGCAACCCTGACAGCTTTGATAAGAGAAAATACTGTGGCTGGATTTGTTTTTATTTGGAACCCACTTTTGGACTATTTGCTTGTAATCGGAAAAAAATGAAGTTTTGATTTTGGGTTTTGACAACTAAGTTGTTAGTTTTTTATAGAAATAGTGTTAGTTAAGGTTTAATTAAGAGTAAGAGATTAAGCTATTATAATATGCATTTATATCTATGTTGGAGAAGGTTGGAAGTCACTTTCCTTTTACCTTCTTGCTATCCTTGCACTTTTATCCTTGCACCTTTTCTTTTTTCTTTCTTTATTCAAGCTTTTCAGTATCTTGTATTTTAATTGTATCCTGAAATTTTAATAAGGTTCTTATTAAAAAAAAATGACAGGCAGAAGAAAAACTAAGTACCACACTAGTTGCAAATTCCTTGTTCTTGAATTCTAGCCTTTGGGAACACTTTGATTAAAGCCAACATCAAACATGGGAATAAGTGAAACAGACACATCAAGTGCTAAAATAAGAAGTAATCTACCCTGCTCACTTTTTCCACACTGGGACAAATCAAGAACTGGAGGTGGAGAAGGAAAAAAGATGCTCATCCCCCATAATGGATTATTGATAAATAGAGAGCAAGCCCGCCAAACCTCAGATTTGCTTTTGTCATTTTCTCAGCCTTGGGGTTTTGATAGGACTTGCGTCATCTCTCTTCCTACCCCAGTCTGGGACAGATTAAGGCAGCTGCAGAGTTCCTCTTTGCAGAAGGCCCTTGGGCAGAGTTAGATCTGCTGTGGCTCTCTGCCAGATCTGCTGGTCCTCAAGAAAAGGTTGGACAACCATTTGTCTGAGATGGTACGAGGATTCCTGCCTTGAGCAGGGGGTTGGACCAGAAGGCCTCCGAGGTCCCTTCCAACCCTACGATTCTAGGATTCTGTGGCTGGGAACCCTTTTGCCCTTCCTCTTTTCAGCATATCTAACAGACCCCTACATGGAACTCTACTTTCAAACTATGTGAACAAAAATGGATTGTGGTGGTCATGGAATCCTGTGTCTAGATATAGGTAGGGAGATATTTATTTATTTATTTATATAGAAATACAATTTATATATATGGAATATATATAATTCCATATATATATATGAATATGTATGTGTGGAATTTATATATATATATATATATATATATATATATATATATATATATAATTCCATATACATACATACATACATACATACATATTCCATATATATATACATGGAATTCAGGCAACAGAAAGCTTCTGCCACGGACCCAAGGGGGAGCATACGTATTTATTTTATTGTAAACTGCCGAGATGGGCGGTGGCATAAATTTAATTAAATATAATAAATAAAAAATACACTCTGAGATACCTTGACTTCTGAGTGGCTGCATTCACTGCCCTACTTGTTCAACCTGGTTACTGAGTTAACCTGGTGGCTGAACCCATATTGTGGATCCACACACTATATTGAACCACGTTCCAAGCAGATAGGCTGAATTCATATAACCCACTAAGGCCAAAAAGAAAGAAAAAATCCAAGCAAAGTGAACACTTGCCAAGGTTAGCATGGTGTTTGTGTTTGTAACCCTGGTTAAGCTTCTTGTCTGAACACAGCCATAAAGTCTAAAAAATGGGAGACTTACTTGGCAACAATAGCAACCAGCATCCCTGATTTTAATCATCTGCAATGTAAAGTGGGGAAGGGGTTAATTTTTAGTGACAGCCACAGTCTGTGAGTTGTAACCTGATGCAGTTAAATTATCTGTGATATTGTTTAGAAGCAGAGAGATTTCCTCTACTTTTAATGCATGTAACAATTTTGTTTATTCATTCAGTTGCTTCCGACTCTTCGTGACTTCATGGACCAGCCCACGCCAGACCTTCCTGTCAGTCGTCACCACCCCCAGCTCCCCCAGGGACGAGTCCGTCACCTCTAGAATGTCATCCATCCACCTTGCCCTTGGTCAGCCCCTCTTCCTTTTGCCCTCCACTCTCCCTAGCATCAGCATCTTCTCCAGGGTGTCCTGTCTTCTCATGATGTGGCCAAAGTATTTCAGTTTTGCCTTTCATATCGTTCCCTCAAGTGAGCAGTCTGGCTTTATTTCCTGGAGGATGGACTGGTTTGATCTTCTTGCAGTCCAAGGCACTCTCAGAATGTTCCTCCAACACCACAGTGCCAAAGCATCTATCTTCCGCATGTAACAATATCATTGCCTATATTATTGATCAAACAGCCATTGAATTGACCTAGACATACCACAAAATGAAAAACAAACAAACAAAGGTGGTAGAATGGACCATATCTCTTTTTAAAATGCAGATAAAAACTTGCCTGCAAGTAAACAACTAGCATATGAGGGAAAGGACTGGAGTAGATTTTTTCTCCCTTTGTATTCTAACTTCCTTCCTTCTTGGTTCTTGTTTGATTATCATTGTGTGAGTTCTTAGAAAGAGGGGTTTTAAATAGAAGAGTGTTCAGAAAGTTTTTGTTTGTAGACTGAAGGTTTATGATGTATCTTAAACATTTAAGATCCTCCTGATCATCACCACCACCCTCCAAAAATGCCCTTGTTCTGCTTCTGGAAGTACATTCTGGACACATGGAGCTGGGCTGTTTGTAGAAAGGGAAACAAGACTGCCGTTAAATTTCAGAAAGCAATCTGTGTAAGAGTCTGATGCAGCACAATGTCATGGCACGTTTCCTACAGTGTGAGATTTTGTGGACCACCATCTGATCGATCGATTGATTGATATTTCAAATTTCTGTCACCGCCCATCTCCCCCCAAAGGGGGACTCTGGGCGGTTTTTATTTGCTAGTTTTTAATCAGTCTTACTTGAAGTAATCCATAAATGAGAACAGCAAAGTTGAGTACTGTGGTGAGAGAATCCATTCTATCTTTTGTTAACCTTCATCTGGTATTTAAACCTTGAGTTTCACCTCCTCCTAATTTCCCAGATATTTTTCTTATCTCTCCCAGTACACCAGAACAAACTGAGCACAGCCTTTCAGGGCCAAAGTGGACTCAAAGCCCAAAATCGGTGATTACGGTCCTATGCTTTATATTTGACTGATTAGCATTTTATAGGGGTTGTTTTGGGAATGATTGTGGATACAGTTCTCTTTCTCTCAAACATCCCCAGCAGCTGTGCTTGGATAATATGCTTAGCCAGGTTGGTGAAAGATTAGATAGCTGCACGTTCACAACAGGCAAAGCCTGTGAAGTTTTAAAGTTTGTTTGTTTATGGTTTAGCAGATTGCGCAATCCAGCCCATATGATTAGCTGCTCATTGAGTGGATTGTGCAAATCCTGGAAAGGAGTGAATTCAGTAGCCAGGTTAAGAGAGTTGTGCAAACACAGCTCCACACAACTAAAATGGTTCAGCCACTGCTGTGTAACCAGCCTGTAGGTTTCCCTTGACATGAAGTCCAGTCGTGTCCCACTCTAGAGGGCGGTGCTCATCTCCGTTTCAAAGCCGAAGAGCCGGCGTTTGTCCGAAGACACTTCCGAGGTCATGTGGCCAGCATGACTGAACGGAACGCCGTTACCTGCCCGCCGAAGCGGTACCTATTAATCTACGCACATTTGCATGTTTTTGGACTGCTAGGTTGGCAGGAGCTGGGACTAGCAACGGGAGCTCACCCCATCATGCGGATTCGAACCGCCGACCTTCCGATCGGCAAGCTGAGCAGCTCAGCGGTTTAACCCGCAGCGCCACCGCGTCCCTTGTAACCAGCCTAGTTTGTCCTAAATGACCTGGTTAGTGTGCTGAAGAAGAGGACAACCAGTAGCAAAGCGATGGACTCAGTTACAGTGGCGACGTGCGCACTGTTTGGAGACTTGAAAAAACAGGTGAGGGATCATCATGGAGAACATCCATCTGTGTGGTTGAGATTTGGTGGCTCATCATCATCGTCATCATGTGCAGCAGAGTTTGCCTCAATCTTATCTCTACCCCTAAAGGACTTGAGACAGTTACCTACATTACCTTCTCAGCCTCAGTTTCCTCTGTTCACAATATGGACTCTGGAGTATGGAACTACTTGTCAGGATGGTTTCAAGAGTTACCTGGTTGATGTGTCAAATGCCCATTGAAATGTTCATACATGCTAATGAGAAAGCTAATCATTATTTTCAAGAAGTCTGGGATGCAGAAATATCTGCTGAGGAGGTCAAAAAAGTCAAGAGTCACATTCAGTCATGTGATTGAGGATGCCATCTTGACTTTTTTGATGCCCCGACAGGGTTGATCAGGTTAAGAATTCTTACAACCAAAGTGGATGGACTTGCAAGTCCTTCATCTCTCACATACCTAGTATATCCAAAGTTATACAGGTAGTCCTTGCTTAACGACCACAATTGGGACTGGAATTCTGGTTGCTAAGCAAATTGGTAATTAAGTGAATCTGACCCAATCTTATGACCTTTTTTGCAGTGGTTGTTAAGTGAATCACTGCAGGCATTAAGCAAACCACGTGGTCATCAAGGGAATCATGTGGTTCCCCATTGATTTTGTTTGCTGGAAGACAAACTAAGAAGGTCAAAAATGGCGATCATGTGACCAAGGGACGCTGCAACAGTCATAAATGTGAAGCAGTTACCAAGCACCCAAATTGTGATCATGGGACTGCATGGACACTGTGACAATTGTAAGCATGAGGACTGGTTGCAAGTCAGTTTTTTTCAGCACCGTCGTAAGTCAGAACTGTCACTAAACAAATGGTCATTAAGTGAGGACTACCTGTAGTGTAGGACAGTGTTTTTCAAAGTTGGTAGCTTTGAGAAGAGCCATGTTAGTCTGTAGTAGCCAAAAATCAGGAGTCTGGTAGTACTTTTCAGACTAACAAATCTTATTGAAAGACATCAACTTTATTATTTGTTCATTTGAAAAGGAGCTTTTAGGTGCTTTCCCAAGACATCCTATCTATGAAGGCTCCATTTAGCTATTATCCGTTTATTTAATTTCTCCACCCACCCTCAGGAAGAAGGAGAAATGCATTTAAGAGGTCCTTTATGGAATCAGCTTCTCAGATCAATCCAAGCTGCCTGTGGCTTGTTCGAAGGATGTTGGTCAAAACTTCACATGGAGGGGGCATTTCCAACCCCCCCCGCCTCCTTTAAGTTTTTCTCTTATTCTTGCTCCCCACTGCTGTTGTTCCCCTATTTCTTTTTGTTCTGTCGTTGTCCTCCTCTCCCCCCACCTCCCCGTTAAAACAGGATTTGCTTGTTTTAACCCCTTCCCTGCCACGCTCCGGGTTTCGGCCGTCAATCTCCGGGCTGTCATTTCGGCTGGCGCACCGGTTTCCTTGCCATTGGCTTAAGCAGAGATAAGACCATCGCATCAGAGGCGCTTGGGTTGGTTCGGCCAAATCTTAGTCCGGAGAAGGAGGCGGGTTTACCCGGGGATTGAATGGGAGGGAGCGGAGGGGAAAAAGCGCGAGGGAGGGCGGAAAGAAGCGCTGAAGGGAGAGGCTCCCTCGGGTGCAAAATAAAAACAGGTACCTGCGAAGCGAGATGCAGCAGGGCGTCGGTAAGGGGTAGGGCGGGGAGAGAGGGGGAGGCTTGGAAGGAAGAAAAATCACTGTGGCGGTGACTGGCGCAAAAGACGTCCCGGAGGATCGCTACCTGGAATGATTTTATGGTTGTTTTCCTGCAGCGCTACGCCGATCAACGCGCCTCCCTGCTTGATTTGAAAGGATCAAAGGTGCGCGATGCGAGTCTACACTGGACGGCATCTGTCCGTGGACGACACGTGGAATCCAGGCGCCCGTGGGAACGGAAGGCTGTGTAAGAATGGAAGGGAATCTGGGCTGGGTTGGGCGTGGGGGGGGGGGAGACTGCATTTTAAGCGGCCAGGAGGGGTTTCCTCCGAGGTACCTCGATTGTCGTCCCTGCCCACGCCTAAGCGCGTTTGAATTTTCTTTGCCGTTTCGTATTTGCATCAGTTACTCGAGGTCTCTGGTGGGGAAACCTGGTTTTCCGCGCGGCTGCACCGAGGGAGAGGATGTGGGCTGGGCTAGAGCCGGGAGCCGGTAAGCGAGTCGCCCCTCTGCGCGCTGCAAACGGACGAGAAGCGACGAAATGATTCAGCTTAAGCCGAGGAGCGGTTGTGGCTGCTGGCGACCGAGTGGCGGGGATGAATGGGGACGCGGGGGGGGGGGGAGGAGGATGCAGAATGGCGCGAAGAGCCCTTGGCAACAAGGCGGATGTGTGTGTCTGTGTGTGTCTGCGCTCAATCGGCTTCCATTGTGTAACAAACATCTCCCGGGCAGCCAAGTAGTGCGCTTAGCTTGGCTGCATTTACTGCAAAAACGTCGGAGTGCAGGCGCGCTAGGGAAAACTAAAGGGAAAAAAGGGGGGGGGGAATTGACCTAGTCTGCTTGTCGCACCTCTGCGCCCCCCCCCCCCCATTCTTCAGCGCGAGGGTTGTGCCTAAGCTCAACCGAGCGCACTCTGTTCATGCTCGACGCCGCCTTCCGGTTATTTGTGCCGTTTCGCGCGGCGCCGAAAGGGGAGAATCGCCGGCGCTTTGCTTGAAACCCGCGGGGCTCCTTCTGCAGATTCGGGGGCTGGTCTGGGAGAGGAAAGAGGGAGCGAGAGAAGCGCTGCATTTCTTTCCAGGGGCCTCAAGAGCGGGGCAGGGGCTAGGGAAGCAGGTTGGCTGGCGCAGGGCAGTCACGCGTGCTCGTCCAGAAATCAGATTATAGCCAAGTCGGGGAGGTGTCGCCAAAGGCGATTTGCAAAAGTCAAATCTGCGCAAGTAAAAGCCCCTGTCTAAATCGAGGAGCCATTCTTCCCCCCGGACAGGAGGGGGGGCGGGGAACCGTGTCCTCTCCAAGAGAAGAAGGTGCAGTTCGGGCTGTGTTCACACAACCCGCTTAACACGGTCAGGTGCAAACCTCTTGGCCCGAGGCTCTCACCGACTGCTCAAGTTGGGTAGCTTGGCGGGGAGGGGAGGGAGGCTTCGTTCTGGAGGGAAGCCAGCCCGGAGGCTTAGCTTCTGCCCCGGGTCTCGAGCGAAGCCAAACAACGGGGGAAGTCAGCCACCGGGTTGTGGGAAGGCGGGTGGCCTTTCCGCGCCGTAGATTTTCCTTCCTCCTTCGGGGGCTGCGGGCGCAGCTGTCTTCTGGAGCGAGTAACGGAGGCGCGCCGGCTGTGTGTGTGTGTGCGTGTGTGTCGGGGTGTGTGTGGCGTTGCTGGATTGTGAGCAGGGCGGAGGGGCGCGCGCGCCTGCTGCGCGGGGTTACCTTCGGTCATCTTTCCACACTCACGCTCAGACGCACCCCCGCCTTCGCCCTCCTCCAGCGAAGCCGCTCGCTCGCCGCCGGCGCTCGGAGGAGACGGGTTTTCTTCCCACGCTGCTTGACAACGTGGGAGAGGCCGCAGCATCCCGCCCCGCCGCCGCCTTGCGTTCGCTTGGCTGCAGCCGCGCCGCGGAGGGGATCCGGCGTGCCGGAGGGGACCGGAGCGCTCCGAGGAGGACGAGGAGGGGAGGGGGGTTAATCCCCGGGTGGGCAGCGGAACAAAGCGGCATTGAGGCGGTTGAAGCCCTCGGGGGTTTAATGTGCCTCTCAGTCGCTCATTGGTTGCCTTCACACAACGTTCTGGCCCCGGTGACTGAGTTAACCCTTCTCTGGGCTTGTAGAGCGGCAGTCAGTCAGAACCCAACCCGCGGGAGCAGGGAGTCATCCGAACCCTAGCCGAGGTTACCTTGTGTGGATGTGACAGCTAAGGTTGCAACTTACCTGGCTAAATGTGGTTGAAAGAGCTGCTGCCAAGCATTGGGGTGTCTGAGGTGGCCCTCCTCTGAGTTTGTAACCTGGCTAACCACTGTCCTCTTTGGCTGGAGGCCATGCTTCAGGCCAGGGACTGGCCCACCTCTTTGCCAATTGATCTAGGCAGGGAGAGGGACCACAATCTTCCCATGGGTTGAAGACACACTTCTGGTCACCCCTGGGCGAGGTCAGCTCCCTGGGCTGAAGCTCAGGAAAGCTCATGCCTTTCAATAAAATTTCTTCATTGGAAAAGGCGCTGCCAGACTCCTGGTTTGAAACTCTGGGATGGGAAGGAGATGAGACCACTGTTGAGCAATGGGGGAAGCCCTGAGATGGCCATGTTTTCTGGAACCAATGTTAATGGTGGCTGTGATGTAAAACTCCTCTTTATGCTTTTCTTTATTGATTCATTCCACATGCCGCCACCATCCCAACTATTCTTGGCGAGTTACTTAGGCAAAGGAAACCCAATATAAAGGATAGATGGATGGATGATGTGCTGCCAAGTCAGTGTTGACTCTTAGCAACCACATGGATAGATTTTCTCCAGGACGATCTGTCCCCCACCTGGCCTTTAGGTCTCCCAGAGGTGCTTTGGCTGCTGGTTGTCCTCTATATATCTTATATATTATATGTACCTTAGCAGTTAAGGTACCAGGCTAGAAACTGGGAGACTGTGAGTTCTAGTCCTGCCTTAGGTACAAAGCCAGCTGGGTGACCTTGGGACATATATGTATTGTTTTGTGGCTGTTGTCGTGTTGATTTATTTTTTATTCTTTCTTATGTTGCTGTTTTCTTCTTTTTCTCTTGGTGTTGTGTTATTAAATAAATGAAGCACATGGGGAAAATGGGATGGAAAAAGGGTGTGATGTGCCTTCAGTTTTGCAGAAATAGAACTTAACCCAATCCTTCCAACTGCAAGCTGGTAGGCAGTTTTGGGCCCTGCCCGACATCTGGACTTCAACTTCCATCGGTCCTGCCTGTGCTATGCATTATGGGAGTTGTGATCCAAAACAGCTGAAGGCCATACAGTGCCTAGCCCTGAATTTCTGCTTTCCCATCCCCAATGTTAAAGGCAGAAGGTTAAAGCAGCCCATTTTCCCCTTTCCTGCTCTATGCCTTTAAGACTGTTTCTTCCTGAAAAATGTTCAGAGAATGGAGCTTTTCCTCTGTAATTTAAATACCAGGAGGAGGGCATGGAAAAGGAGTTTTTTCCCTAAATTTCTGTGTATGTTTCAGGAACAGGCTGCAATGCTTCATTTTTTTTTATTTAAAAAAAAGGTTGAATTTCCTTTTGCAAATTGTATTTATTTATGCTGCAATTTAACCAGGGGCTTTCTGCAGAATTAGACATTTGTGAGTCCAGTTAAACCTGTGCACTAAGACACACATAGCTTTCCATAGGGTTGGGTTTACTGACGTCCCCTGTTCTAGAGAAAAGCTTGTGGGATTCATCAAGCAGTCCCTTTTGTGGGTGGGGTATTCCCCACCCCATCATCATCTCTTCATGGTCCCTTATTGTTCATGGCTCATGGTTTGGTAGCTATCAGAGATGACTCACAGTCAGGATTCTTCTCATTCAGACTGAAAGCCCAGAACCTTGAATGAGATGAATTTGTAGATTTGGTAAAACAGTAACTCAGATGTGGTGAATCTGTAGTATGAGTAATATAGAGTGGAACAATCACATGTGTAAGATGCATGACTGGGAAATCTGTAGTTGTCATCAAAATGCATCTGAAGAATGCCAGCTTGGGGAAGGCAGTACAAAAAAATCTATTTGATCTAATAAAATAGTACTAGAATGTACACTGAAACCAGAAAGAACATCAATTTCTCAGAAGCCAAAGTTTGGAGATGAAAATAACATATACAGAACAATATCCATATAACCCCAAATGCTTACTTAGGCAAGATAAGGCAATGATTTCATCTTAGTTTCAGTGACAGCCTTTGTGGCTTAAACGTTATCTTATCCATCCAGCCTCAAACTATCTTCCACATCATCTTGTAAAGCTGGAATGGATAGCTTGAGGGATGTGGAAGCATTTTGTTTGTTTCCCTAAAACATTCTTGCATTTGCCCCCTTATTCTCCTTCCCCCAAATCATCAATGGTATGTAGAACCTTCAAATTTGGTTTGAGATTCATTTTTGATTCACATGAGTGACCCTGGAGAATGAGGTAGACTAGTGTTTCTCAACCAAAGCGATTTTAAGATATGTGGACTTCAACTCCCAGAATTCCTCAGCCAACTGAGGTTGAGAAACACTGAGGAAGACTATCTCCTTGAAACTGTAATCCTACAATGTGTGCTCTAAAAGGTTGTGTTAGCCTACCTGAATATTTTTTGAGCCTCCTCCCACTTCTAACATGTTACCCAAGGCCAGAATTCAGAGTTTCAGCTTGGATTTAGCTTTAGGTAGAAATCCAGTGTAGGTGATGGTGATGGTGATGGTGATTGCCTTCAAGTCAGTGATGACTCCTAGTGACTGCCTGGACAAGTTCCTGCAGTCTTGTTGGCAAGATTTCAGAAGTGGTTTGCCATTGCTTGCTTCCTAGGGCTGAGAGAGAGTGACTGGCCCAAGGTCACCCAGCTGGCTTTGTACCTAAGGCAGGACTAGAACTCTCAGTCTCCCAGTTTCTAGCCTGGTGCCTTAACTGCTACACCAAACTAGCTCTCTTCTGGATTATTTACCCTGTGTTATTCCATCATATCTATGTATTGGCAACCAGCATAGGATCAAAAACATGGGCATAATGTGCTCTTGGTGGGTAGCACCCAATAACCATTTAGTACCAACTGCAACTTCTGGATGGTCTTCAGAGGTAGCCCTGTGTGGAACCCATTGCAGTAGTTAAATCGAGAAGGGACAAGGGCATGAACAACTGTTTCCCCACAGATTTTCAGTAATACGTCTGGGGACTTTGAAGGCCACTCCAAAACCTTGACCTTTCTTTCCTATAAGTACTAAATGATTGATCTGGAAATATGTTTTGGATCATCAACCTGCTTAAATAACCAACTTCTTTTAGCTTCTATTTCTGCGCTGACTGTGGGATGCTAGCTTCTAGGAGATGCTGATGTTTCATTCAACCCTTTGGGTGAGAGATTGGGAAGAGGCTGAGAAAGAAAGGGGAGGACTCTAAATGTAAGCAACCAACGGATACCAGAGTTTGTTCGTGGCTTTTCTAAGAATTAGCAGCTTGGCCCAAGGTACAGAAAGCTTGCAAAGAAAAAAATGCAAAACTTTTTAAAAGACTCCATCTTAATCTCACTAATAAATGAGGGCTGGAAGATCCTATCACAGTTTTGAAGATTCTGGACTTGAGTCCTAATCCTTAAAACATCCTATTGAAGCCCGCAAGATTCTTACCTCCTGGACTATGTCCTGCTGTATGAGACTTGGCACATTCAAGTCTACCTGCACATCATTTACTGTGCAGTCCACAATCCCAAAACACAATACAGTCCTTCCCATGCTTATCAGTTAGCAAGATGTTCTGTTCTTCAAAAGCTTTAGGCTTTTTATTCCAAAAGTATTTTGTGTGGTTATGACCAAACAATTCAATTTTTGTTCCGTCAGTCCAGAGCCTTTTGTTCTAAATAGTTGCAGGCTTATCACAGTTGTCTTCTGCATACTTTAATACAGACAATAACTTCTGTGATGAGGTCAGAGAAACAGAGTCCTTCTGACCACAATCCCATGCACATCATTGCTATGATGCACAACAATCTGCAGTGGATCTACTCCAGGATTGGCTAATTTATTTTAGCAGGTTGTTGGTAGTGATCTGTGGATTCTTATTTGCCGATCTAACCAGTGTTGGGGCAGTTCTAGCAGAGATCTTTGGTGGTCTTCAGGCTGATGTCCCACAGTCAGTGAAGAAATTGAAGGTGAAAAGCGGTTGGATGGGATTCTAAATCAAAATCTGTGGGAAGATCTCAAACCTGTGCAGAGACCTACAAATATTTCTGAGTTAGAAGGGTCCTGCAAGGAGATCAGGGGAATCCAAAAGTGAGAATAGAAAAGCTCTTAGATGGTTACCTGAAACATTTGGAAGCTGTTATTTCTGCTGGAGGTGTTACAGAGTAAAGCCTGATGAGTGTGGGTGTCTAAGCGTTTGCACCTGACTTTGTTTCTGCTTCCTTATTTTGAATCTGTAAACAACTGCACCAAATTAGTCAGCATGCACTGAAGATGATTCTGTGATTAACTTGTAGTACCACGTAGAGGCTGTGTCAGCTTTGGTGCACTTATGCACAGAATTAAAACATGTGATTTGACTACAGCTGCCTGTACTTTTAGATATTAACAGTGGCTGCATCAGCCCAAATCAATCGCCTGCAGTTTGAAGGCCTCTTTACTGAAGGTTGTGGACCCATAATCTGCCAGGGTTGGTAGATGTTTTTCAACTTCCCAGTTTAGGACTGAAAGAGAATGAGTGGTCCAAAGTCCTCCAGGGAACTTACGTGGCTGAAACGGGGGGGGGGGGGGGCTAGAACCCGGGTCTCTTCACTTCTAGTCCAGCACCTTCACTGCATCCACAGGCTCTGGAGATGAGAGATTGGTCCAAAGTCACTCAGGGAATTTCCATGGATGAGAGGGGACTAGAATCTGGGTCTCTGTTTTCCTTGTTCAACATTTTAAGACAGACAGATATTGCAAAGAGTGTCCTTTGGGACATCGTACCCCCTGAGATTCATTTGGTCCTGATTCTGTTTCATAAGTCCCTGAAGACTTGGATGTTCCACAGGCATAGGACATGCAGGTTGAGTGAACCCATCAATTTTTTTTTTCTTGACATGACTGTGGTTGTGTGTATTGAGTTAGATTATCCTCAGGTGCCATTGTGTTTTTATTGTGATATTATTATTATTATTATTATTATATTGTTTTTGTTGTCTGTTGGTTTTGATCTTGCATTCACCACCCAGAGGTTCAATTGTGACATTAGCGGCTATATAAATCTATATAATAAAATATAAATAAATAAATAAATAAATTGTGACTGAGAAATGTGAGCTATACCAGTCAGGCAAGGTAGCCCAATATTTGAGGTGGATGTTTTTCACACATGAATATACAACTCTGCAGAGTAGTCCAATTTATGCTAAGATTGGCAACTCGGACTATGTGATTTCTTCAGATGACCACTAGATAGCAGCAAAGTCTTGTGGAAGACTCCAACACTTTGCTGCCTTCTAGTGGTATGCAGCCCAGATATCTAACCCTAATTATATTTAGTTGACTTCTGTGTTGACTTCCTTCCTTCCTTCCTTCCTTCCTTCCTTCCTTCCTTCCTTCCTTCCTTCCTTCCTTGTCATTTTACTTTCAGATGGATCAGCAGCAATTTTGGAACTGAGAACTGGAGTATAAAATACTCTAGATCAGTGTTTCTCAAACTTGTCAACTTTAAGACATGTGGACTTCAATTCCCAGAATTCTGGGAGTTGAAGTCCACATGACTTAAAGTTTCCAAGTTTGGGAAACACTGATCTAGATGAATAACCACATGAAAATTGCATGTAAATAGATGTTGTTCTTGTATTCTCCCTTGTCTTTATTTGTGGAGCACCAAATGGAAGGTATTTAGAGCAGAGAAATGATTAGAAGGGGAGGGAAGCCAACCCATTTTTTACCGTGTGTGTTCTTCACTCTAAATTTCTCCAGCAAAATCAGTTTTCTCAAGTCCAAAAGAGCATTGTAAACCATGTAATGTGGTGGTTAAGGTCCACCACCTTTTCCCACTTGGGAAAAATCCAAGTGAAAGTTCACCCTCAACTACAGCGCTCATAAGATGACTTTGATCCAGTTGGTATCTCAGCCCAGTCTAAGGATAAAGGTTATGCTGATGTCTGGAGGAGAGCATAAAATGTCATAATCACTGCACCACACAAATCCCAGGCTAATAAATCAAATCACGAGTAGTTAGCAAAAAGGAGAAGGGTGTCTGACCTAGCCACCTGCTGCCTTCCCCCACCCACATCTGGCCTGAGGTTAATATGGATATTTACAGAAACATTTCATCACCTCCTTCACAATGCCCTGCAACCACTGATGGCAAATTTGAAGACTAATCATGAACTTCTGCAGAATTTCCAGAAACCTTTTCCATTGCTGCCAAAGTCACAGACGTGAAGCTCAGGCAGAACAAGCCCAAGTGTTCCTCAGAAACACACAAGGGGAGGCAGACATGGTCCGGTGTGATAATATAACTGGTATATTCTTGTATTGACACATGAAGATCATGGAATAAGGGACAGCATCTCAAGAGGTAGAATACAGTAGGTGGAAATTGGCAGTTCCTTTGCCTGAACGGGCATGCTTTCTAGTTGCACAAAGAAATCTCTAGCTTTAAAGCATTATATATTTGTTTCTTTGTTGCATTTATATTCCATCTTCCCTCTGGAAGCTCAAGGTGATACAGAATTGAGGTTTTCCCGTAATTATCCCCCACCCCACCCCAGGACCCTGCAAAGTAAATTGGGCTGAGAATGTATGACTGGCCTCTGAATCACCCCATATTTTTCCATGGCCTGGTTCTCCCTGGTTCTGGTCCAACACCATAGCTCAACCATTTGACCCTGGAGGAACCCTTGAAGTATTTTTCAGGCCTCAGGGAGTCCCTGCACATTCAGGCTCAAATAGAGGCCAGACGTTACAAAATTACTTTATTTGTTTCACGGGTAGGCCTATAGATATGCATTAACAGTGTTCTTAAACTAAAAAGAAAGAATGAAACTTACCCTTTTCATGTGAAGTTGCCTGAATTGGAAACAATTTTTTAAATAAGTCATGATCTCCCAGGGAACCCCTGGTGGCTCTCGCGGAACCCGAGGGTGCCATGGAACCCGGGTTGAGAACCCTGCCATAGCCACAACCCTACCCCACCCCACCCAGCTCTTTCAACTCCTTCTGCTTTGTGACCCCAGTTGCATCACAAGGCTATCTTCCTCTGGCAGGGCTAAGCAGAGGTGGGGATTAAGAGGGGAAACAGAAATAGAGGAAGCATGAAGCAAGGGCCCTTCAGCCAGGCCTGCAGAATGTTCTGCAGCTTCATGGCCTCCACACCTCTTTTGATGGATTTACAATTTCCAAGGAAACTTATTTCCCAGCCAGTCCTTGGGGACAGCTGCCCTGCCAACTTGGCTGGTTTGTTAATGGTTTCTCTCTCTCCTGGCAGGAAATAAGCCACTCATGGTGCCAAGACATTTGGGCCTGACAATGGAAACACGATCTTCCTTTTTCTCCCTTTATCTTGGAAAGAAATGGCACATCCATTTAACAAAGTTTTTTTGTTCCTGGACAAGGGAATTATTTCCAGGTTCAAAAACTCCCATTGCTTTCGAAAGGCATCTCTGAGCTTTTCCCTCTTTTTCTAAATACTTTCTTACCCGTAGTATCTTCCACTCTCAAATCTGCCTGCACTTGGTTTCTTTAACGTTAGTTCAAAATAGTTCTTAGGCTGGTGTCATACAATAGGCCAGGATGGTGTTTCATCCAGCTGTGTGTTGTCTAATCTGACTGGTCATGATTTTCCAGCATACAAGGCAGGGGCCTTGTTCACACACAAGATGCTATCCTGTAGTTAAAGGTACAGTGATTTACTGAATTTGTCTGGTTGTCTGGGTTCACACAACACACTGATCTACAGGTAGTCCTCACTTAATGACCACAGTTGGGACCAGAATTTCGGTTGCTAAGCAAAGCAGTCATTAAGCAAATCTGACCCAATTTTATTACCTTTTTTGCAGCGGTTGTTAAGCAAATCACCACAGGTGTTAAGCGAACCACATGGTCGTTAAGCAAATCACACAGTTCCCCACTGATTTTGCTTGCCAGAAGCTAGCCAGGAAGGTTGAAAATGGCAATCACATGACCACAGGATGCTGCAATGGTCATAAATGCAAACCAGTTGCCAAGCACCCAAATAGTGATCACGTGACTACAGGGGATGCTGTGATGGTTGTAAGTGTGAGGACCAATCATAAGTTGGTTTTTCCAGCACTGTCCTAAGTCTCAACCGTCATTAAATGAATGGTTGTTAGACGAGGACTGCCTGTATATATGGCTTGATGCCAACTTACTTTAAAGATAACCTCCTCCAGCCTGAACTGATTCATCGACATAAGCCGTGGGGAAAAATTGCTTATGATTCCCTACTTTGTTGAGGTCAGGGGCCTGAGGCCAAGAGGAGGTGAAACAATCAGTGTTCGGGATCTGCCCAATATATTCAATCATAAAATAATCAAATGGGTGCAGTTCACACAACAAGTCAGCCCATGTATGCAAAACAAAACAGCAAGAGCAACAGAAGGGTGAAGCCAGGTTATCATTAACCAAGGTCAGGTTTGTTGTGCAAAACGTTCAGCCCGCTGCTAATACATGTAGCAAAAATGTTTCCCATTCTTGTACTTAGCAAGATGGCCTTTCTGTTTCTTTTTTGTGGGAAATCCTAGCACGACTTTAGAGAGGAAATATATGAATGATTTGAATGTCAGACCCTGTACTTGAAAGATAACTGCTTAATTTCACCCCTGCTTAAAAAAAAGATTCTGTTTATGCAGTTTCAGGATCAAACAGATACTAAGAAATTTCTACCAGTTAAGGTATCTATGAGTTGGTACTATTTATGTGTTAAAAAAAACCCTTTGTCTTCACGGAGAACTTCCAAGTAATGCAACTGGAGTTCCACTCAACAACAGTCTGCATCTTTTCTTCTGAAAATCCCTGGTGGGTCTCATCCCAGTAGTTAGCCTCCCAGCCCTACTTAGCTTCTCCAGTTAGTCTTTGTCTTTCGAGGGCCAGAGCAGGCATGGCTAGTGACCGGGGATTCAGTGGAGCTGACATTTTTTGGCCCCTTTTAAAATATTGGTTGGGGGTGGAGGATTAGTTTTGGTTTTGCACAAAAGATGTGTGTTGGGCCTCCCAGATTCTTCAAGTGCTGATTTTGCCATTTAAACTGCTTTCAAACCTTGCTATTTTGCCACCAGATTTCTTTAAAAATAATTTTATTAAAGATTATAATTGCAATAGTAAAAACTAATACAGAGAAAAAGAAAGAAAGAGAAAGAAAGAAAATAAGTATATAAAGAAGTGACTTCCAATCTTCATTGCAACAAGTATAAGCAATTTTAGTAACTTTTCACCTCCTCTTCATTTATAACCAGTGTTCTCTATATCCCATGACCCATTTTTATCTATAAACAAATCCATAAAGCGTCATCATTTCAGTCCGGCTGTTAGCAAAAGTCCATTAAGGGTTGCCAGAAATAACTACATATCTGTTTTAACTTTGATCAAATAAACCAACTTTATATTCCTTCGTTTTGCTTCTAACAATCCTAATTTTAGTCCGTTCAAGTAATGTCATAGAAGTTGATTTCTTTTCATTTCTTGTTTACCTCTTCTCACAAGACTCATCCAAGCTTAACAAACCTCTTTCGTAAATCCGATATAAAAGAATTACCACCAGAAGACCTCAGAGTTCCCTGCCAATCCCATGGCTCAATAATTGTACAAGTTTATGGAAATGCTATAGGTTGGTAGTATGGAAATGACTTTAGCTGTAGTAGGCAGTTCCTTTTCATTCAATCATTCAGTTGCTTTGGACTCTTCATGGCCTGATGGTCATCATTTTGGCAAGGCCACTGAGGTTTGCTTTGATAAAGAGATCCACGCTCTGAGGGCAACAGGCTATAGAAATTGAATAAATAAATGAATAAATAAATAAAGTGATTCTCTTCGTTGAAGAGGATGACTCTCTTCTACAGAGCAACTGCATCACCTCAGACTTCTTTGGGCCAATGCTGTTCAATTCCCTCAGGCTTCTCCTGCAACTGGCTGAAGTGATCTCAGTTTTGTGGCCTTGGCTCATGCTGCAAGGATTGCCCATATTGTGTGCAAGATGAAGGCATCCAACCTGGGAGACCATTCCAGGCTGGGCAGGAATCAGTCATCCTACTGAGTAAGATTTTCCTTTCATTCATTCATTCATTCATTCATTCATTCATTCATTCATTCATTCAACAAATTTATAAAGCCGCCCAGCACACACATGGTGACTCCGGGGGTCTTACAGAATTAAAAACCATAAAAGCACAATACACATCCCACGGCAGCAGCAAATCCATTCATAACAGCCACTTGATTGGCTCCGAAGCAGCCTGGGATCCCCAGGCCAGCTGACAGAACCACATCTTCAGGGCCTTCCAGAAAAGGAGCAAGGAGGAGCCAATCTTATCTCTGGGGGAATGACGCTCCAAAGAGAGGGAGCCACCACAGAGAAGGCCTTTTCCTCGGTCCTACTAGATGTACTTCCCTGATTGATAGGACCCACAGCAGACCCTGCCTCTCTCCTCTGGTGGGCTAGATAGATGTGACTAGGGAAAGGCGGTCCTTCAAATAACCTGGCCCCAAGCCATGTAGGGCTTTAAAGGTGACAACCAGCACCTTGAATTGGACCCAGAAGCAAATCTGCAACCAATGCAGCTCCCACAAAAGAGGTGACACATGCACAAATCTAGACTTGTGCAAAACTAGGCAGGCCGCTGTTAGTAAGGAAACAAGGTAATGTGCTACTTTTGGGGATTCTAATATGCTCTTCAATGAATTGATATGTAATTCATTGAATTAAATTAATTTCATCTCCCAAACATCTTGCTTCTGGGTCAGAGAAGTGCAGATCCTGCACCTTACTGAGTCATTCATGTCTGTCTCCTCCAGAAGAGAAGGGACCGTTCCAGGTTGACAGATTTCAAAAATACTTTTGAAAGTTTCATCTGGATCCTTTGGAATGGATAATAGCAGAACAATTTGTGGAGTTTTATGGAAATTGTCACGTATGAATTAGCTAAAGGAAACTGAAAGAAATAAGTCATCTACATTATTCCTGCTTCCTGCCTCCCAAGAGCAATGATCTGTTCATCCTGGTCCATGCTGTGGAAGCATGCTAAATCATGGCTTACATTAACCATACTTTAAAACTCAAGACTCCATAGTATAGGCAATCGTGTTTGAGGGCTGTATGTTCCCACTATCCACTTGTACATTGTGCAGAACCAGCTATTGTGGTTTGTAAGCTGTGGGCATGTAAGCACACCACACACCAGTGGTTGCTCACTTGTTCATTGGGAATAATTGCAAACCCTGATCTCACTGTGAATGGTGCTCATCCTATGTTGACAGGTATGGGTAACCTGTTAAACAGATCCTGAACCAGTGTCAGTCAGTTGCTTAGCAGGATCATCTGTGGTTTAATTAATAAACCATTGCTAAGCCTAATGTGTGAATCTGTCATGAGTACTGATGGCGAGCAGGAGGGGGCCCCTATCCAGGAGGGAAAACGCATGAGTAGTACTGAGGAATTAAGCAGCCATTCAAAGAGACACAGATCAGACCCACCTTAGCTTTTGGGGTTTATCTGTCTGGGTTTTTCCCGCGCTTCTTCAGTTTGTTAGGATTTTCTGTCTTATGTAGCAGCAATAAACACTAGAGACCTATTCCTCGTCTCAGAGTGATTCCGGACTGTTAGGACAGAAGCCTTTCAAAGTCAAACATCGCAGCAGTCATGCCTAGCAAGCTACTTTAAATGCTGGCTTCCAATTCTGGTTTGCTAACAAATGTAAACCGCCCAGAGTCCCTTTGGGGGGAGATAGGCGACAGCAAAATTTAATAAATAAGTAAATAAAATAAACAAATGTCACAATTTGTGATTCAGACCTCTTGCTGCATGTTGTAGTTTTCTCAACTATTCCCTGAGTAATAACTGAACTAAGGTATCATGCATGAGTGTATTTATTTGCCTTCTGATAATGGCCGGAAAGCACTGAAATATTTCTGCACAATGATACTTTATTTACTTGAGAGTGGGGGTTGTGGTTGACTCTTCAACCTTCCATTTACTTTGTCCTGGAAGCACTGCCAAAAAGAGTGATTCAAATAACTCTGGTACTTTATCTGTGAAGTTCAAATGTGTAAAAAGCTTTCTTCAAGCAAAGTGAAGGAGAATGGCAGAAAAAAAAATAAGAGTTACTACAGATGGTCTCACTTAATGACCATTCATTTAGTGACAGTTCAGACTTACAACAGTGCTGAAAAAAACAACTTACAACCAGAGCTCATGCTTACGACTGTCGCAACATCCCCGCAGTCACGTGATCATGATTTGGGTGCTTGGCAACCGGTTCGCATTTATGACCGTTGCAGCATCCTGTGGTCATGTGATCACCACTTTCGACCTTCCCAGCCAGCTTCTGGCAAGCAAAATCAATAGGAAACCATATGATTTGTTTAACGACCACGTGGTTTGCTTAATGACCACGGTGATTTGCTAAATGACTGTTGCAAAAAAGGTCATGAAATCGGATCAGATTTGCTTAATGACCACTTCACTTAACAACTGAAATTCTGGTCTCAATTGTAGTCATTAAGCAAGGACTACCTATACATCCCAAGTGAATTTTGCTCTCATGAAATGAGGTGTCCTCCTTTTCAAGATGCTCTGCTTTTTCTTTAAAATCATAACCAACTCTTTCGTTGATGGATGCAAATACAAAACCCATTTAGAGCCTGCTGCCTTTTTTCCTATGGAATAAAGCCAGAAATTGATTCTGAGTCCAGCTGCCAAAATGCTCGGCTGATCATAAACTGGAAACCAGCTGAGGGAGAGGACCAGCAACTCCTTTGAGGTTCTGCTTATTATTAACAATATTATTATTAACAATAGATTATTACAATAGACTATGTAACAATAGATTATGTATTAACAATAGATATGACTGGAGATGAGATCTGTTAGGTCAGTTTCACATATGCTTTTAGTGGTTCCTGAGATCCTTTAATCTCCTTTTAGACATACTTTTATCTTTTTTTTTATTTGAGGATTGGTGCTTTAGAGTAGTATGATTGCTCTATTATTTAAAATTGTTTTATTGTTTTTAAGACCATTCTTAACAAAAGGTAGGATGCAAATTTTGCTGTTATTGCTGTTAAGTTGTAGGGACGTCAGTGGGGGATAATACTTAAATGAAAGTATACTGAGCATTGCTCAGTGCTTTTAGAACAGTCTTTCTCAAACTTTTGACCCTGGAGGAACCCTTGAAATACTCTTCAGACCTTGGGGAACCCCTGTGCGTTCAGGCTCAAATCTAGGCCAGAAGTTACAAAATTAGTATATTCATTTCATGGGTCGGCCTGCACCTATATCCGTGAGCAGCGTTCTTAAACTGAAAATAAAGAACGAAACTTAAGTCACGAATGTGAAGTTGCATGAATCTGAAATACTCTTTTTTAATAAATCGTGATCTCCCAGGGACCTCTCGCAGAACCCAAGGGTGCCACAGAACCCTGGTTGAGAAACCCTGGTCTAAAATGTTGTTTGGATTCTCTGCTTTATCAGCAAGGTTCTAGATCCTACAGTCTTTGTGTTTTAATGTCTACTGGAGCCCAATTTCTTCATTTTCCAGTAGGAAGGTGTCACACCAGCTCCAAAATAATGCCAACATATAAGTACGGCAATACTTATTCATTCTGGACCTGGTGAAACCTTTTTATCTTGAACAGTTAGCCATTTTACCTTGAAATGGTACACTGGTAGATTGATTTTTTTAAAAAATGCTCAGCGTGTTGATTATCATTTTTTTACTGAGTTATTAGTGTAAGCTGCCTTGGGTCTCTCTAGCTTGGCAGCTTTATAAATCTAAATAATCTATAAATTATTGTTCTTGGCAGTGAGGATATGCCCCAGGAATCTGAATAGCAGACTTCTTGCTCAAAACTAACTTTAATGGTCTTGTCTTTATTTAGTTTTTTAAATTAAGATTTAGTTTTCTGGTTTTCTAGTTAGCTCTTAAATAAATTTATGTTATTCTCTCATTACAAAGAGCAGGTATGTGAAATGTGGTATCCTCCTCCTGGATAGGGTAGTTATAACCCTACAACTTCAGTATTGTTGAGCCAAGTGGTTCCCTGATATAATTTCATGAAATAAGACCAAGTGTAATTACTTTCAGAGCATTTAAACTGTACAATTATATTCTTCTCAAGCCAAGTTAAGCACTATGAAAACAAACTGAAGTCAACATGGGTTTTAGTTTCCTGTTAGTGAGAAAACATTCGTGTTTTATAGCCTATACTCTGGATTTTGCTCTGACCTGGACTCTCATTTTCATTTATTATAAGGACAGGCATGAAATAAACTTAAAATGTTTCTCAATGCCAGTATTTTGTAAGCTGCCCAGAGTCGCTGTGACTGTTGGGCGGACATATAAATTTGTTGAATGAATGAATGAATGAATGAATGAATGAATGAATGAATGAATGTGAAAGACCCAAATATCTGAACTGGCAGTTACACCCCATAAAGATTTTGCATCTTGAATATGCATGCAGCCAATATTGTTAGGAATGCTGCACCTGGTTAAAGAAACCATTGCCAGATAATCACAGGTTTAATTGATTAATTGGCTGATTAAGTCTGCATACTTAATTTGCATTTTGATGAAACAATAGTTCTGGCAGAGAACAGCTGTGTCTTTGTTTTAGATGCTTTGTATGTTGCCGTTGTTCATAGAGTAGCCAATCAGAAAAAGGCATTCCTATTTGTGTGTGTGCTTCTTCTAGCTTGGTACCCATCATCTCTAGTTGTCAAAGAAGAGTTGGAATAAGGTATTCTCTGATAGACCAACTAATATGAATAGAACTTACATGAGCAAGGACAAAACTTAATACCACAGATTTCAGTTGGTCTAAGCCAAGTACGACTCCCATCTTCTGTATTAATAATTAATACAATCAACACTTCATAATTTCCACTATGTTGGAAAACAGCTAGTGGATTAATCAATCAGCCAACAAACAGTATAATCCTATACCTGGTTATCCCAAATTAAGCTTCATTGACTGTTACGTGATTTATTCCCCGGTAAGAAAATTTAAAATTGCACACGTATGGACTAATGTTGAAATTCTAAACATATGCCTTGAGTAAATAACACTGATTTTTAATGGAAAATATTTGAGCAAACATGGATCAGACTCTGGTGATGACTCTGCCATCACGGAAAGTGAAGTGGTTTGTTCAGGCCACAGGTTGGGGTGACATCAAAAGCTAAATTTATAAGGAATTGAAATGTGATATTTTCCAATTATTGGGGAAGAAACCATTCTCTGCCCAGGGCCCTGAAATCCTTCTCCTTAGAAGCAGGTCCGTGACCGTTCTTTCTTTTACACCTTACTTGTAGAGCAGTTGAAGTAGTGTGGATACAAACAGACCTTCAACATTCTCCATTAGTTTTCTCAGCCAAGATATCAGCAGCACGATTTCTCTTATTTTATTTTTCATAGAAGGAGACATTCTCCTACATTTCTCAAGGCCAGGGCTCACCTTGGTGGTGATCATCAGCACCACTACTGAAAAAGCCCCCTTGTATGGCTTCCTTTTCAATTTAAGGGACCTGTGGGAAGCCAGAAAACCAGCCAACCGCTGCAAAGGGGAAGATGCAAGAAAAGGAAGGATACTGACATGCACCTGTTGCAAGTCCAGGAGGACCATCCAAGTCATGAATTGCCTCCTTCGTCTCTGAGAACTCCTTCATCAGACAGCCTCTGTATAAATTTACTCAGAAATTAAATTGGTCTCTCTGTGTTCCCAAGGTGAAGGTACCTTCTATCACCTTTGGTGGATTTGTGAGAAAGCTAAGAAATATTGGGAGCAAATATGTATTAGATTCAAAAGATTCTTAAAATGAATGAACAATTGAAACCAGAACTTCTTCTTTTGGGCTTGATGGACAAACAACTTGAAACAAAACTTGGGACTTTGTTTCTGTATGTGACAACAGCAGCAAGACTTTCGTATGCGCAAAGGCAGAAGGACATAGAAATTCCCACAGTTGTAGAATGGATGGTGAAATTACTGGAATTGGCAGAGATGGTAAAACTGACAGCATTGGTAAGAGAAAACACCGTGACCGGATTTGTTTCTAAGCGGAAACCGCTTTTGGATTATTTGGTTGTATCTGAAAAAAATGAGATTTTGATTTGGGGCTTTGATGATTAAATTGTCATTGCTTATAGAAATAATTTTTATTGAGGTCTGGTTTAGAGTAAGAGATTAATGTATTAAATATTTATGTTTGTGTTGGAGAGGGTTGGAAGTCACTTTCTTTGTATTTCTCTCTATTTCTGTACTTTTTTAGTTCGTCTTTTTTCATTTAGTTCTTTCTTCAACCTTTCCTATACTTAGTATTTTACCTGTATTTTGAAACTGTAATGAAGTTTTCTTAGAAATTAAATTGGTCTCTGGTGTTTGGTGTATAGCACGGCTTCTGTGAAGGACCAAGCCTTCTGTTGGAGTTTAGGATTTAGCAGTGAAATGGGATGGATGATCCTAATTGATAGACCTTGTGTTTTCTGGGTTAAATAAAAGGGAAGAGACCCTTACCTGTTTAATTCTCATTTTAGCTATGAAGCTGTGCACACAAGACCACTCCTTTATGCAAAATTCATTTCTGAGATCTATCTGAAGGTGAACATTGTGGTGTGGTGAACATTCATCCAGTTTTACTCTGCAGTTGTAGCATTCCTGGGAAGTTTTTCCCCTTCTTTCACCCCTCCCTGTCCCTTCCTTTGTTTCATAAACGAAAGCTAGAATGGCATTTTCCCTGGGGATTTTTTTATCAGTGGCAGAAATAATGTCCATAATCCCCATAAACCACAAACAATTCAATCCATGCTACTGATAAAAAGTGAAGAGACAGAATTGGGTAAATATGTATTGTCAAGAAAGGGACTGCTGTAAAGCTGAAATACAATCTATTTTTTTTAAGGTTTGGAGTTAATTATGCTTTTATTTTTCTTTTAACTAGCTGGGGGTCAGGAGGGGAGATAGATTGGTTTAACTTTTGAAGTTCAGTACTAGGAGTATGAAGAAGAGTTCTCATCTGCCCAAGTAATTAGTTCCATTCAGATTGTTGATCCATTGTAGCAATTCAAAATAATTTAGAAAATTGGTCAGAATGGATCAGATCTACGATAGATAGATAGATGATAGAGAGATAGATGAAAGATAGAGAGATGAAAGAGATAGATAGATAGATAGATAGATAGATAGATAGATAGATAGATAGATACAGAGAGATGATAGATTGATAGATAGAGAGATGAAAGATAGAGAGATGAAAGATAGACAGACAGACAGACAGACAGGATAGATTGATAGATGATAGAGAGAGAGAGAGTTGAAAGATGAAAGAGAGAGAGAGAAAAAAAACAGATGATAGACAGATGGATGGATGGATGGTAGGTAGGTAGGTAGGTAGATATAGATGGTAGATAGATACATGCTTACAGGGCCACCTATCTGCAACTGAATCTGCGTGTTGAACCAGATTGCTCCTGCTCTTCTCTATAAAGCAACGTCATTTGGCTTCTGCCATGAGATAATGGATGGCCTGTCCCTGCTGGCCTTCTGGAAGGCTCTGAAGATCTGGTTTTCCTCTGGGCTTTGGGACTAGGATGGTGGGTGAGTCTGTCAGTTTTGTTGTTGTTTATTCGTTTAGTCGCTTCCGACTCTTCGTGACTTCATGGACCAGCCCACGCCAGAGCTTCCTGTCGGTCGTCAACACCCCCAGCTCCCCCAGGGACGAGTCCGTCACCTCTAGAATATCATCCATCCACCTTGCCCTTGGTCGGCCCCTCTTCCTTTTGCCTTCCACTCTCCCTAGCATCAGCACCTTCTCCAGGCTGTCCTGTCTTCTCATTATGTGGCCAAAGTATTTCAGTTTTGCCTTTAATATCATTCCCTCAAGTGAGCAGTCTGGCTTTATTTCCTGGAGGATGGACTGGTTTGATCTTCTGGCAGTCCAAGGCACTCTCAGAATTTTCCTCCAACACCACAGTTCAAAAGCATCGATCTTCCTTCGCTCAGCCTTCCTTATGGTCCAGCTCTCGCAGCCATATGTTACTACAGGGAACACCATTGCTTTAACTATGCGGGCCTTTGTTGTCAGTGTGATGTCTCTGCTCTTAACTATTTTATCGAGATTTGTCATTGCTCTTCTCCCAAGGATTAAGCGTCTTCTGATCTCCTGACTGCAGTCAGCATCTGCAGTAAACTTCGCACCTAGAAATACAAAGTCTTTCACTGCTTCTACATTTTCTCCCTCTATTTGCCAGTTATCAATCAAGCTGGTTGCCATAATCTTGGTTTTTTTGAGGTTTAGCTGCAAGCCAGCTTTTGCACTTTCTTCTTTCACCTTCATCATAAGGCTCCTCAGTTCCTCTTTACTTTCAGCCATCAAAGTGGTATCATCTGCATATCTGAGATTGTTAATGTTTCTTCCAGAGATTTTAACTCCAGCCTTGGATTCCTCAAGGCCAGCTTGTCGCATGATGTGTTCTGCATACAAGTTGAATAGGTAGGGTGAGAGTATACAGCCCTGCCGTACTCCTTTCCCAATCTTAAACCAGTCCGTTGTTCCGTGGTCTGTTCTTACTGTTGCTACTTGGTCGTTATACAGATTCTTCAGGAGGCAGACAAGATGACTTGGTATCCCCATACCGCTAAGAACTTGCCACAATTTGTTATGGTCCACACAGTCAAAGGCTTTAGAATAGTCAATAAAACAGAAATAGATGTTTTTCTGAAACTCCCTGGCTTTTTCCATTATCCAGCGGATATTGGCAATTTGGTCTCTAGTTCCTCTGCCTTTTCTAAACCCAGATTGTACATCTGGCAATTCTCGCTCCATGAATTGCTGAAGTCTACCTTGCAGGATCTTGAGCATTACCTTACTGGCATGTGAAATGAGTGCCACTGTTCGATAGTTTGAACATTCTTTAGTGTTTCCCTTTTTTGGTATGGGGATATAAGTTGATTTTTTCCAATCTGATGGCCATTCTTGTGTTTTCCAAATTTGCTGGCATATAGCATGCATTACCTTGACAGCATCATCTTGCAAGATTTTGAACAGTTCAGCTGGGATGCCGTCGTCTCCTGCTGCCTTGTTATTAGCAATGCTTCTTAAGGCCCATTCAACCTCACTCTTCAGGATGTCTGGCTCTAGCTCACCGACCACACTGTCAAAGCTATCCCCGATATTGTTATCCTTCCTATACAGGTCTTCTGTATATTCTTGCCACCTTTTCTTGATCTCTTCTTCTTCTGTTAGGTCCTTGCCATCTTTGTTTTTGATCATACCCATTTTGGCCTGGAATTTACCTCCAATGTTTCTAATTTTCTGGAAGAGGTCTCTTGTCCTTCCTATTCTATTGTCTTCTTCCACTTCCGCGCATTGCTTGTTTAAAAATAATTCCTTATCTCTTCTGGCTAACCTCTGGAATTTTGCATTTAATTGGGCATATCTCCCCCTATCACTGTTGCCTTTTGCTTTCCTTCTTTCTTGGGCTACTTCTAGTGTCTCAGCAGACAGCCATTTTGCCTTCTTGGTTTTCTCTTTCTTTGGGATGTATTTTGTTGCTGCCTCCTGAGCAATGCTGCCAACTTCTGTCCAGAGTTCTTCCGGGACCCTATCTACTAAGTCCAGTCCCTTAAATCTATTCTTCACCTCCACTGCATATTCCTTAGGAATATTAGTGAGCTCATATCTAGCTGATCTGTGGGTCTTCCCTAATCTCTTTAGTCTGATCCTAAATTGTGCAAGAAGAAGTTCATGATCTGAACTACAGTCAGCTCCAGGCCTTGTTTTTACCGACTGTACAGATGTCCGCCACCTTTGGCTGCAAAGGATGTAATCAATCTGATTTCGGTGTTGTCCATCTGGTGAAGTCCATGTATAAAGCCGTCTCTTAGGTTGTTGGAAGAGAGTGTTTGTTATGCAGAGTGAGTTGTCTTGGCAAAATTCTATCAGCCTATGTCCTGCTTCATTTTGTTCTCCCAGGCCATACTTACCTGTAATTTGAGGTGTCATTTGACTGCCCACCTTAGCATTCCAGTCTCCTGTGATGAAAATAACATCTCTTTTAGGCGTGTTGTCCAGTAGGTGCTGCAGATCCTCATAGAACTGCTCTACTTCAGCTTCTTCAGCATTTGTGGTTGGGGCGTATATTTGGATCACTGTGATGTTAGATGGCTTGCCCTGAATTCGAATTGAGATCATTCTGTCGTTTTTTGGGTTGTATCCAAGCACTGCTTTAGCCACTTTACTATTAATTATGAAGGCTACTCCATTTCTTCTGTGGTCCTCTTGTCCACAGTAGTAGATCTGGTGGTCATTTGATGTGAAGTGGCCCATTCCAGTCCATTTCAGTTCACTGATGCCCAGGATGTCTATCTTTAATCTTGACATCTCACCAATAACCACATCCAATTTGCCCTGGCTCATAGATCTTACATTCCAGGTTCCAATGGTGTGTTGATCCTTAGAACATCGGATTCGCCGTTCACCACCAGCACCGTCGGCCGCTAGCCGTCCTTTCGGCTTTGAGCTAGCTGCGTCATCACGTCTGGGGCTAGTTGAGCTCATCCTCTGTCCCTCCCCAGTAGCATTTTGACCATCTTCCGACCTGGGGGTCTCATCTTCCGATGGTATACCGACATATCTCTGGTTGTACTGATCCATTTAGTTTTCACGGCAAGAATATTGGGGTGGGTTGCCATTACCTTCCCCAGTCTGTCAGTAGTGGTTTGGTATTAAATTATTGGCCTCATCAACGCCATGCTTTTTTGTTTTATTGTATGGACGTGGGATTTTTTGGTTTTAACTGTTATATTAGCCATCCAGAGTTGCAGTTCATGAATTGGGCAGCCGTATAAATCAATCAAGTAAATAATGGTTGCGTATATGCCCCAATGAACCAATTTTAAAAAATCAGATCAGATTGTGAAAATGAACAAGGCAAAACATGACAAATACAAGCACATGTTTACTTGAGATTGTGTTTGCAACCACCAGAGCAAACAAATGTCTCTGTGGAAATAGAAATAGAAATAAAATAGAAAAAATAGAGTTTTAGAGAAAACCCTGTTCTGGTTCAGTTCAAAACCCTTGTTCTATTCTCCTCCACTTTCTGGTAGATGCTTTTAATTTTTTTTTCCCTATATAGCATCTCATTTGTATGCACTGAGTAAGATCATAGCGATTTATGCAGTTCAATTAATGAGCAGATTTTCGTGTTCCACTTTATCTATCTCCCACTGCTAAGGGAAGTAAATCTCCAGCAAATCTCTTAGTGATCATAATGTTTCTGCTTTTCTTGTCTCAGTTTCACCCTCTCTTTCAGCTCCCCCAGCATTACCAGTTTTAATAAGATTTCTCTCAATGGTATCCTTGTCCTCAATTTTTATCTTGTGAACTGCAGAACAGCTGAGCATTTCCTTAAGCCAAAAGATAAAGGTGTAAATTGGATTCACCCAGTTTAGAGTCTCTTAACTATTTCATTAGATTTTGCAATGTTCTTTCTGCCAACCTGCTTCACTGAGCATAATGTGGACTCAAAGAAGTTTGTATGAAGTTCTCAGCGGCAGCAAATTATCTAAATTCTCTCAAATAAGACATGGTTGGATATTACTAATAACTATTTCAGTGATTCCACACTTAGCAGAAGTAGATTTACGAGGTACGTTAAGGATTTTATTGGGTTTTCCAAGAAATAAACTATGCCAATTTTGAATAGGAATCCACCCCAAGAGATACTATCTTTACTGGAATCCTGTCGTTTCTGTGAAAGTCTTTTAGACAGTGGTTTTTCGGTGGCTTCTTTATAACCCATAATTCTAAAGGTTGGCATGCTTCACAAGCTTACACTTATTACCTGGAGCGTTCATACCAGACTAATACCAATCTAGCTTTTCTCATGCATAATTCAGTTTTCAAATGACTTTTTGATTTTTAAAAGTACTTATTCATATATTGAAAACATTTCTGTATCACTTCCCATTAAAGAAGGAAATCAAAGTGGTTTACCATTAAATTTCTCAGGTTGTAACCTTTTAGATACTGTTGTTTATCATTGTAAAAAAACTGGACCTTTTTGAATACTCGGCTATTCTGGATAATTTCACTTGGTTTTTACTTTAGGCACTTTGTTTTCTGAAGCCATTCTGACAAAATGATTGATTCATTGATTCGGGTTGTCCTTACCATAAAGACATGGCTCTATGGTGGCTTACAACAAAACACAACAGTATACTAACCCAACCACAATAAAGTGATCACCCCGTAATCCATCACTGTAAGGTCCAAAATACAAAAAGGCAAAAAAACATCCATCATACCTCAGTGTCATCTCAATTACTGTAGGCCCTCTGAAACAATTCTGTCTTCAAGAACATTTGGAAGGCCACCAACGTGGAGCCAGACTGATATCAACCAGGTGGCTGTTCCACAGTGAGGGCACAGCTACTGAAAAGCGATAGCAGCGCACTCAGCCCTCTTCACACTGTGGTACTGGAGGACAATAAGCAGTTTCTCCTGGGAGCTGCAAGTCAGGCAAGTCAAGTCCAGCTGGAGAAGGTAGTCCTGAAGGCACCTCGGCACCAAGCCATCAAGGAAGGTTTGACTTGCACCTGGAAACAAATCAGAGCCCAGCGCAGGGCCTGGAACAGTGGTGTAGCATGCTTAGGGCAGTGAATGCCAAGCAGTACAGGTAGTCCTTGCTTAACAACCACAATTGGGCCTGGAATTTTGGTTACTAAGCGAAGCAGCCATTAAGCGAATCCAACCTGATTTTATGACCTTTTTGTGGCAGTTGCCAAGCAAATCACTGCGGGCATGAAGTGAACCATGTATTCGTTAAGCGAATCATGTGGTTCCCCATTGATTTTGCTTGCCAGAAGCTGGCCCAGAAGGTAGGAAGTGGCGATCGTGTGATCACAGGACACTGTGATGGTCATAAATGTGAACTGGTTTCCAAGCACCCAAAGCGTGATAATGTGACTATGGGGATGCTGCGACGGTCATAAGTGTGAGGACCGGCCATAAGTTGTTTTTTCCAGCATTATCATAAGTCCAAACTGTCACTAAATGAATGGTTGTTAAGTGAGGACTACCTGTAGCTAAGCCACTATATTCTGGTCCTCAGAGTCAGCCCTATAAAGAGCACATTACAATAGTCCAGAATTCATGAAGACCAGCATCACTGCCCCCAGTCCTTCTGGCTTAAAGCAGTTGCCTTACTTTGCTTAGCAGTGGGGTTGTGTGATGGAATGTGAGGACGACCTTGGAGAACAGAGGGAAGAGATGCTGCCTAGGGAACAGTCAGATAAAAGAGAAGGGAGATGGTCCAAAGAAGAAACTGCCTTGACCGCTCAAGCGATAAATAGGGAGGACGGGAGATTCGTACATTCAGACTTGCAAGATTCTGTTGATGTAGCCTAACAATAAAGTAGAATTAGCTCATTTCATTGTGTTTCCTGTTTAGTTTACCTGGGAGGGCTGACAGGTTGGCCTAATTACTGCCTGGGGGTATATGTGAACTGCTGTCTAGGGATATTTGAACTGGGACAAACATGTAAATGTAGCATTTTTTGCATTTTTTCTCCAGAATTCTTTTAATGCAGTTGAGAAAATCCTTGCTGTGTGTATTTGCAGCCCTGGCTTGCCATTTTCGCACCTTTGAGACGATACAGGAAGCTAATTTATTACTTGTAGAAATCGGAACATTCTGACCAAGTAATGCTTTTAGTTCTCTAATCTGGAAAAGGATCCATTATATGTGGCCCTTTTTCCCAACAATACAATAAGACATGAATTGCATTCATTCTGTTTTCTCTTTCACCATGTTTCAATTTTCCCTCTTAGGAGGAAAGGAAAATGCTTCAACTGAGAATGTTCTGGCCTTTAGAACTTTTCCCCTAGGAGTAATCCTGTTTCAGAGGAAAATTAATGAAACACCTCATACAGTTGATCATAAAGATGAATCAATTTGTGCAGCAGTACTACTATCTATCATTCTTCGCTTCTAATGGGATTATATGTGACTTGGAAATTTGGATCTTCCCCATTGTTCATTCTTGGCAGTTGCAAGTATGGGTGTAAGAGGCTATAACAAGCAACTAGATATAGGCTACTTTTGCCCCATATTTCAGTTCTGTTTAAGGCCTAAAGTGGGCTTCTCTATCCTGATGCCTTCCAGATGTGTTTACACCACAGTTCTCAGAATTCTCAGCAAGAGTGTAGGTTGGGAATTCTGGGAATTTCTATCCCAGCTCAACTCAAGAACAAAAGCTTTGGGGGAAGACTGGCTTGAGTTACACTAGTCAAAGATGTTTGGGTTGCCCTGTTCAGACAAAACCCTTCTCTAAGTCATGAAGTGGGTTGGTATGTCAGAGGGCTTAATTTTAGCTTAAAATGTCCCCAGGGTTGTTTGGTGCTGATTAAACTTGCATTAACCATGTCCATCCTCCAGGAAATCAAGCCAGACTGCTCACTTGAGGGAATGATATTAAAGGCAAAAC